>NW_028140410.1:0-27574 GCF_965202585.1 Thalia democratica | reverse complement strand
TATAAGTGAGCGTCCGGATAAGTGAATAAGCATTGTACAACTAAACTATTTTTCAATTAAAAAATTAGACTCATATTTCAAACTCGCTTTCAAGTGTCAAAAGCAAAACTAAAAGAGTTTCAAATACACTAGCGTTCTAAAACACACCAGTAAAACAGTATCAAAACAAACCTTGTAAAAGTCGATCCACTGCCTCTGCTTGAAGACCTGCCAGTCGGCTTTCAGGTACAATTCCTCGTCAATCCTCTGCTTGCCCGCCCTCTTGCAAGTCACTTTGATCTCGCCTGCGAACGGGTTGGTTGTTTTCCTACTTCGCTTCACTATTGACAGCTGAAAAATTTGAACGTTGAACCAGTTATTTGTATTTATTTTAAAAGTTATTAAGTGCCCAGACAGTATGAGACAATTAAAGTTTGATATTTCGGTAAAGACCTTGTAAATAATATATTTTTTGTTTACACAATGTAAAGTGAGAAATGAAGAATCAGCATAATATGTAGAAGAATAAAATAAATAATTCTTTTAAGAACAAATTTAACAGATGAAAAAAAAAACTTGCATTCAATAAGGTCGTCAAATGTTTTTTGACAAAATTTTCCAGGTTTTCTAAACTTATTCCAGGTTTTTTAGATAATAATATTTTGGTTTCTTTTGGTTTAAAAGTAAATTTAAGGTAAAAAACTGACTTAGAATGTATAACAACATTGAAAAGACACTGTAAATCAACTTTAATTTTTAAAAACTTTAAAAATTTTTCACATTTTTTCTTTTCTCTTTCACTTCACGGCCTTTTTTCTTGAAGGCCACTTTTTTCTGTCAAATGGACCGTGAGTAGCGTAACTGTCAAACAAATATGCGTTGTATTTGTACGGTCTTTATCTGTTATCTTTTACTAACCTTGAGCTTATATGATCTAATTCATTGATGTGAAACCATTAAAGGCCTGACGGTAATATCAGTTATAACTTTTTAGTTATTGACTGAGTGGTTTTATATTGGTGAGTTTGATTAGTAAGTTTTAGGTAGCGGACAAGAATTAAAAAAAAACAAAGGGCTACGGCCGGTCGATGACACGGTGCTTCGCACCTGTCATCTCTCCGGCCTGCCCTTAGTTTTTTTTTAATTCTTGTCCTTTAGGCCCGGTTACTCTGCTGGTCGGCACCTTTTTGAGTTATGACTTGGATGTACGAGTTAATGTGCTGGTACTTCTAAGTCATGACTAAACTTATTTCACTTAACTTAAAGTTAAGTTATAACTTTAGTTTCACTCTGACGTTGTATGAAAGATAACATGTATAAATTGCTCACGACTTGTTTTATATTTGTGCTACTTATACATAAATTATTTTCTTCTTTATTAATCCACATAGATTAGAATTTTACAAACCATTTGCATTAATTATACCAACTTTTCCTTTTCTGATTTTTTCCAAATGAAATTTGTTAAATTTTTTTTTTTAACTTTATTATATTGTTGCGTCATAATCTGGTAGTCTAACTATTTTTTAAATTTGTTATTTTTTTGCTAACACTCATGTCAAATATATACCAAAAGACATATAGACCAAAGTTTTTTTATTTTTGATGTACTATAACATGTTTGTGAACTTACTTGCTTTTTATAGTAAACACTCCAATTGTTAATTCTTAACTTTTTCAATTCTCGGTTGAATTAAACATGTCATCTATATGTCGGTATACTGCATCATTATTGTTTTATTTGATATATGTTTGTTTTTTGTAAGTCAAAACTTAAGTCAATGCTTCGTTTACTTTATTCATTCAAAGCCATGATCCTTTCCAACAATTTACTTATTAAACTAATTCATTACAGTCACATTTCAGATTAAACTCGTTTTTTCGATATTGATACAAATACGGTTAGTTTATTTTGATTAGTTTAAATATAATCAAGTAGCTGCATTCTAATTAATTTAAGGCTCTATGTTAAATTTAACTTCCAAAAGTTACCCTAGTAGGAATGAAAAATAAAACTCACTTTACCCATTTACTCGTTCGATTTCTCATAATTTATTTCTCTATAAAAAGAAGTATTGTGATTCAATTTGGAAACTGACTTAAAAATCGTCCTTAAATTTAAAATTTCAGGGTTTCTAAAAAACTGGAATTTATAACAAAAATTTATAAAAAACCTGGAAACTTAAACTATTTTACATGTTAAGTAAGTATCTTTCGTATACTTTAATTACTGTTTGTTAATTAAAATGTTTAAGTTTATGCTTTTAAGCTTACACCTTTAGTAAAATTACTTTCTTGACCAGTAAACTAGGTTGAAGTTTCGTGTATTCTCACAATTAGGATAGTTATTTAGATGTACTGCAATTGCATATTTTTTCATAGCTTTTCTGACTGCTAAGGTCTATATGTTTTGTTTACCATCAACATAAGTTCAATGCGTCTCATTTTAGTTTATATGTACATTATTGTTAATCTTGATTATTATTAAAAGTTCATAACTGGCTTTTATTTAAATAAAACTATTATATCATTTATAAAGTTAAGCTATTTTCAAATTAAGTTCTGAAACAGCAGAACAAGACTGATATTGAAATAAAATAAATTTGCGATTGTTTCACTTAACTTTAATGGTTATTCTGATCGGGCTTTTTGCAGTAATAGTAAACCAAAAAAATATTGGTTAAATTATAAATAGTAGTAACTGTTTTTGTCTTACGAAATTAAACTTAATAAGAGAAAGTTTGTATTTTGTTTCCTAAAGTTTTAATCATTTATTTCTTACTTGTTTGGTTTATATGTTAATATTAAGGTGTGCAATGTTTTTTTATGGTTGTTAACCAGCTTTATTTAGCATGTATGTTGATACACTGTTAACAGTAAATTAACAAGTTAGGTTTGAAAATTGATTTAGTTAATCTTATATATTTTGGTTTGTTTAACTACATTGAAGTAGCTGCGATTCTACTTAAATTAATGGTTTTCTTAATCTTAACTCATGGTTTTATAAACTGTCCCCATGGCACGAATTAAAATAATCTCCCTTTACTGTTGAATTGCTTTTAATTGCCCATTTACTTTTTCGATTCCCTGCCGTTTATTGCATCCTATAAAGGGCGGTATTGTCCGTTTTAGGGAACTTTGACTTAAACAACGTCCTAAACCTTGAATTTTCTAATATACAGGGATGCCAAAAACCTTGAACTTCGAACCAAAACTAATGAGATTCTTGAGTTTATACATGTAAAGTAACGAAACTTCGATTATAGATAAAATATGCTTTGTATCACCATAACATAATTTCACTTAATAACACATTAAAAGTACCTTTACAGTATCTTTTCAATGTTGTTATACTATTAAAGCCAGTTTTTTAACTTAAGATTAATTTTAAAGGACAAACTAAAAATGGATAATTTATATCTTTTTTCTATCTAAAGTATTAATTAGTCAATAAATACAGCTTGCTTAATGTTTTAATTTGTGTTTTAGTCTGTTGTACTTGTCTAGCTTGTTAAAGTTAATAAAACTCAGAATTAGTTAAAACACGAGTTTTACTAATGATTTATGTGTTTCCTCTCAAAAAAATTATATTATGTTTTAGTTAACTTTTCATTGTTATTACTGTAGAACTATTTAAAAGTTTGATTAAAAAAAATTTTTATGGTTTTTTTATACTTTAAAATTTTTTAATATTAAATTTTTAAATTTTAAAATAATTTCTTTTGTTCATATGTTTGCACTAATAAGCATTTATCAACAACTTGCTGTGTTGTTTTTTATATATATGACAAATGTAAAGACTCAATTTTGGTAATAGTATAAATATACAGCCATAAAGATTTCAAATGATGCAAGTATTTGACAAACTTTGAAATGAACTACAGGCTAATAAACATATGTTATTGACACAAAGTAGTATGGTTTAACTGTTTTAGTTTGTAACAATGTATTGAAATGATAAGTTCAAAACATCAAACACCTTTAATTTGTATGCACACTTTAAGAAACACACAAAAAGTTGTCTGGGATCAGTGATTAAACAAAGCAATTAAGTAAGCATTCAAAGTCTATTAGTGAATATATAAAGTATACTAGTTAATAAGTAGTGATGGTAGTAACAGCGCAAACCTTTGTATTTATTAGATTGCTTAATAATTACTTTACAATGAGACCAATTTAACTATCATGGATAAACTTTAGCTTAATAAGTTACATGACAAATAAAGTGATATCCTTTAGTAGGAACAGTATAAAACTGAAGTTAACAAAATATAAACAATTTTTTACAATTTTAAAGTTTTATTTGACAAAAATATAGTTACTACTTGAATCAAAGTAATTTTAACTGTTTAGATGAATCTCAAGTTGTTTTTTATTTTTGATTAATTTAAGTTTTATACTGTTTTTAAAAGGTTATCTAAGTAAAATCAATTTAAATAAGCAAGTTAACTGACTATTGTTTAAATATATACATAGAAAACAGTTCAATCATATAAGTAGATTTGTCAATGTACACATTTAAAAGGTCTGTAGTTTCTTTCTTTTTATATTTGCTTTATTTTCTGTCATTAAAAAGTACACCTATCTATGAGGTTGATGAACTGTTTTCCATGTATATGTAAAACATTAGGTACTTAACCAGGATGATGTAGTATCTGTATTCATTTGTTTTTGGGTTTTAATCCTAACTTAAACATGTAGTTTTAACAAAATAAAGGCATCTATAAGGTACGCATTCTAAGTATTACGCACTAGTTTTTTAATAACACTTTCTCTGTTATAAGTAAAGATTCTCTTTAAGTACATACTACGCACCCGCATAAGGTACGCACTAAATTTTTAATAACACATTAATTAAATAGGTTTTCTAAAATAAGGTACGCACCCGCTTAAAGTACGCACTAAATGTTTCAGGCCCCCCACCCATATTTTCAAAAATGGGGATTCCCCCAAACCGAAAATCGGTGGGATACTTTTGATGAAGATTATTTAAATTTATTTTTTAAGGCATTTCGCCGGCGGAGCCGGCGAAAAATTTTTCACATTTTTCCTTTTCTCTTTTTCTTCACGGCCTTTTTTCTTGAAGGCCACCTTTTTCTGTCAAATGGACCGTGAGTAGCGTAACTGCCAAACAAATATACGTTATTGTGTTGTATTTGTACGGTCTTTATCTGTTATCTTTTACTAACCTTGAGCTTATATGATCTAACTTGTCAATGTATAACCATTAAAGGCCTGACGGTAATATCGGTTATATCTTTTTAGTTATTGACTGAGTGGTTTTATATTGGTGAGTTTGAAAAGTAAGTTTAGGGTAGCGGACAAGAATTTAAAAAAAAACAAAGGGCTACGGCCGGTCGATGACACGGTGCTTCGCACCTGTCATCTCCCCGGCCTGCCCTTAGTTTTTTTTTAATTCTTGTCCTTTAGGCCCGGCCACTATGCTGGTCGGCACCTTTTTGAGTTATGACTTGGATGTACGAGTTAACGTGCTAGTACTACTAAGTCATAACTAAACTTTATTTTCACTATAAGTTATTAGATATAACAGACTAATTTCACTCTTTAGTTGTATGAAAGACAACAGATGTAAATTACTCATGAGCCAATTGTTTTAAATACTTCTACTAAAAATTTACATCTTAACTTGTCCACATAAGATTAGGTAAATTTACAAATCATTTGCTTCAATTGTACAAACTTTTCGTTTTCTGCTTTTTTCCACATTAAATCCTTGAACTTTTTTATTTTACTACATTCTTGCGTCATAATCCGGTAGTTTCATTGATTATAAATATATTGATAACTATTCTAGTAGTAGTTATGTATAAATATATGCAACTTATTTTTAAAAACTATTTTTGCAAGTAGTTAAAAATGCTTAAGTAGCAATGGTAAACGTAAAGACAAAACTTTCTATATAAAAATCATTTAGTTTTAACAAGTAACAGCTTAATTGTGTATGTACTAAATTTAATAATGTAAATATCTAATATTTTTTATAAGTTTAAGTAAATAAAAGTTACTTTACATACTAACTATAGACCTTAACGTATTACCAATAAATATTTCAGGTTTTAGTCATATTTAGATTTATTTTTATGTATTTGTTTTTAATTTGTTAACTAAACCGTTCATTTCGTAACAATATTTACTATTGTTAAACAAATACAGTTTATGTTTACGTTTTCTATAGCTACGTTAATTGTATTTAATACATACAATCAGTGGTTCTTTAAATTATTGAGTCTTTAAAAAAACATGTTTTGTTAAACAATTTTTTATGTGGAAAGTAATGACTAATGTTCTTTTATTTTTGATTTATTTTAACTTGTTTGTGTACTTACTTGGTTTTTATAGTTAGTACTCTCAGGTTAGTTCTCGGTTGAATTAAACATGTCATATTTCATGTCGGGATACTGCATTATTTTTGTTATATGTTTGTTTTTTGTAAGTCATAAATAAAGTTGACGCTTCGTATACTTTATTCATTCAAAGTCATGACCCTTTCAGTCAAACTACTTTCTTAACTAATTCAATAAACAAAGTCATATTCCAGATTAAACTCGCTTTTTCGATATTAAATTTAATAGGGTTGATTCTTATATACTTTGATTAGTTTAAATATGTTAAAGTAGCTGCGATTCTAATTTTATGATTAAATTTTTATTAAGCTCTTAGTTCCGAGGTTTCACAAACTAATTTTTTAAATGACCACTTGGCACAAGTAACAAAAAACTCCTTACTGTTGATTACACATTTACTTTTCGGTTCCTCACATTATTATTGACTGTTGCCCCTGTGAAGAGCAATGTTGTCTACTTTTTGGAACCTAGAATCCTGGAAAAACCCTGAATTTCGAACCAAAATTAATAAAAACATTAATTTCTAATACGAATTTTTGTATCAACAAAATATAAATTCATTATATAACACACTTGTAGTACCTTTACAGTATCTTCACAATGTTGTTATGTAATTAAAGACATTTTTTTTACTCATATTTAACTTTTAAGGACCAACTAAAATTGGACCAAAAAACTTGTTTTTTAAAACCTAAAAGAAAATTACATAAAACATTTAGTATTTCCAAAATTAAGATTCTTAATTGAATGTTCTACTATTGCCAATCTCTTCATAGCATTTCTTACTGCTAAGCTCTCAATATTTTGTTTATCACCAATAAAAGACAATATTCTCTTAATATTTTCAAAATATACTAATCTTCGATCTACAGTCAGTTATTAGTGTTTTGTTATTAACTACCATTTTGTTGTGCTTGTTTTTATGGACATTTAAACCTTATGTTTCAAACAATACTTGTTCAAAGTTCATTCTTGTTTCACGATTTGTACAAGTCTTCTCAGTTTTGTATGCTTTTAATGGGCATCTGTTTAATTTATTTTTTGTTTATAAAAACTAGATATAAGTTTCGTGCTTGTTTGGAATTTTTATATTTTAAGATGATAAAGAAATTTTATTTTATCTGTGTAATAATGTAAGTTACGCATTTAAAGTAAGGTACGCCTCTGGGCTTTATGTATTTCAGTACGATCACAAGTTTAGTTTTAGCTATCAAATTAATCAATTGATTCATTATTAATGATTCATTAGTTCACTCTTCAATCTTTTTGTTTTTCTACATAAACTTTGTTTTTTTTTTTCAGACTGTTTCAGTTTGAGTATAAAGTATTTCTTAAATACAAACTTTAATGTGTGTAGATTTTCTTAATGTTTATAAAATAAACTAATTTCCAAACTACAATCAGCTTTTAGTATTTTATCATTGTTGCGCTAATTTCTATAATTCTTTTCAACCTTATTTCTTAATATTTTAAATATTTTTCATTAAACTTTAACTCTTACATTACAATTACAGTTCGAGTATACTTCCTTTAAAGCTTTGAGAGTTTTTCAGTCTAGTTTTACGGTTTGTATAAGTCTCCTTAGTTTTTTATTTTGATGATGAATTGATTGTTTTATACTTAAAAGTTTATTATAAAAAAAGTTCTAATTGTTTGGCATTTTTATATTTAAAATAGTGAAGAAATTTTATTTTATCTATGTAAAAATATGATAGGGTATCTTAAAACTGAGGTACACTTCTGAGCCTTATGTAATTCTGCCTAATGATATTTTAATTTTAATACATCCATCAGTTAATTTATATGTTATATGGTATAAATCTTACCAACTGAAACTAAGTTTAAATGAAAAAATATATATTTATTCAACTAAATTTTATGCATTATAGTTTTAGTAAAAATGTAAGTTCGTTGCTCAAATATATTTGAGTATATATTCTTATAATATTAACTTAATATTTTTTTATCGTCAACCTTTTATTAGCTTCTCTACTATTGATAAGTCTTCTGGTTGTCACTAATATGAAATACATTAGAATTAAGTAAATGTTCCGTTAAAAGTAATAAAACGTCAGCATTCATGGTAAGCAAGATAATTTACTATAATTAGACTTTATGTGAACGTTTTCCGTTATATAAGTATTGGTATAAAAATTAAAAAAGTTCTGGGATAAATTGGGACATAGTTTTAACTAATGATTTGTTTTACAAAAGTTCAACAAAGTTGAAATTGGATTCATTGTCATAATTTAAATTATGTTTAATTGTTTTCTTCTAATGGCTGTTTAAAAAAAATCTTTGGTTTCTCTTAAAGTAATTCTATTGTTTACATATTGGTCTAGTTCGTTACTATATTTTAGTTTTGTTGTTTCGTAATTGTATATATAGAACGAAGTTAAGTAAAGACTAATGATTTATTGGACTAATTTTACTCTGACGTTGTTTAAAAGAGATAAAGCCCGTACAAGTTGCTCATATTTATTTTTTCTAGTTTTTTGCAACCGATATCTAAGCCACAAAATATTTAAGTTGTTCACTGTAGTCGTTATTATTATTAAGCATAATGTATCGTTGGAACCTTTAATTGTTATTAAATAGACACTAAGCTAAACTTTTCCATATAGCTATTTTGGTCTCCTTCATAAAAATGTATAGTTACACCTTAGTTTGTACTCATAAAACGTGGCCATTTTTAAAAATCTAACAAACAAATTACTTTCTTTTTCATGAAACTTTGGTATTTTTATTTATTCATAATTATTGCGTCATAATTTTGTATAGTCTCATTATTTATAAATTAGAATTTAAGATTACCACAAGTTATGGACACATAGTAAATATCAGATGTTGTTTAGTTTTAAAATGTTTGTACTTTATTAGCGAAGTATACATGTATCATATAATGCAGGCATTACTAACATATGCATAATAAATAATTAATAACATGTTTTTTAAATAAAATTCTTGTATTAAAACATATATGGTAATCAAATAGTAATATTTATTGCCTGATCTCGTTTGATTTAGTTCAAACTAGTGAAACATTGTTTTGTTAATAAACAATTGAATTGATTATTCTCCATATCATTTAATCAAAAACTTTCATTGTGATCTATAAAGTAAAAAGTACCCAATACTTTTTTTATACTAATAATTACTTTTTGTGTTTATTGTAAAATTTAGATCATTCAGGGTTGCCAAAAAACCTTGAATTTGTGAAATTTTGAATAAATCTTGGAATTTTAAACAATTTTTGCATGTTAAGTAGTAAAATCTTGGTTCGACGCGAATAATCTATCAAATGTATAAACACTTTCTGTCATCATTATTTTTTTATTTTTAAATACATTTAAAGTAGCTTCACAGTAATGTTGTGTTACTGTTTAACACAGTTTTTTACCTTAAACTTAACTTTTAAAGAAATATAGACCAATAAACGTGTAAAACCTAGAAAAAATCCTGTGGCAACCCTGATCATAAGTCTTGATTTATTTAAATCAATTTCGATATTAAACAATTATTTTTGTTTGTTTTCCTACCAATTTAATTTGATAGAGCAGTGTTTCTTAATTAAACAGTTTTGTTCATGCAATTTTGTACATTCGTGATTACATACACTTATTCTCAACGAGATTAAAATCATATCTAGTTTCCTATTTTTAGTTGGTAGTACATTTTTTTGTTCGTATTACTGTAATATTAATTAAAGTTTTGTTTAACTATGGTTTCTTTTAAATCAATCTAATGTATACATCTGTATATTTTCTTATACTCTCCTATAATTTTCAAAGTATACTGATTTAAAAAAAAAAAGTTCTTAGTATTTAATCATTAATTATCATCTTTTTTATATGATTATTTCCAATTTTATTCTTTAAACAACATTTATTTAACTTAAACTTAAAGATAATAATTACATTTCGAATATACTTCTTTTATAAAGGCTTTGTGATTTTTTTAGTCTTAATTTCACGTCCTTTAAAGATTATCATGTCTTCTACGACCAAAAATTAAATGTGCCTTTAAATTTAAAAATTAAACAATAGCTAGCTTAACTTATGTTTTTGTTATAATCGAACAATTTAAGGCCAGTTCAAAAACTATTTATAAGTTTTGGGGTCTTGTTTAGTTATTGTTAAAAGTAATTTTGATTATTCCATTTAAAGCCTAGTTTTTTTTGTCTATCATACGTAATGGTCTTGTCTAAGTTGTACTTTTGGCAAATATGTCAATAAAGTTGAAAAACAATAAATATAAGTATTACTTTTTGAGTCTTATAAAATCTAAACTGTTTGGTTTAACAATGCCTCAAACTTTCATATATGTTTCCATAACTAAAAAAGTTAACTAAATGTTATATTTTGTTTCCCATCTTTTCTTAATGGTTCTAAATATTCATACTTCTTCTGTTTATCACCAATATAAAACTCAATGGAGTTAGGCAAATATTTCTTAGTTCTTTTTTTCCGAATGTAACCACTTCGTTGTAGCATTCATTGTTAACAATGTAGTTTTTTCTATTGTTGTGGGGCCGTTTTTCATTCGCTAAGTATTGGCTTATAGTTTAACAAAACCTGGAATTAGTTCAAAAATGTCTTTTACTAATGATTTATTTATTTCCACTCATATTTTAGCTAATGCTTCATTGATGTTACTGTAGAATTTTATAAAGTTTGTGCAAAAAAATGTTTTTATGGTTTATTATGAACTTATTCTAGTGTTTATTTGTAAGTCTAGTTTGTTATTATACTTTAAATTTCTTACTACATTAAATTATACTTCGATAAATTTTGGTTTAAAAGTTGTTCCCGGATTGAAAAGTATGTTTTACTCGTGATTTATTTTACCTTAACAAGACTAAACTTTGATCCAGTTATCCCCTTTATACATTTAATTAACATTGTTTTGTTGTTGTTACAGTAAAGTTATTTTAAGGTTTGTTTTAAATGAATCTACGTGTTCTCTTTAATTAATATTGTTTGTGTATAAGTCTTGTTTGATCTTATATTATGTTTTTTTGTTTCGTAATTTAGTTCTGCTTCTTGCCTAAGGTTAAGTAAAGACTAAATGTAATTATATATACTTATAATTAAAATGTATTTTGTATGCTTTGAAAATCTTATAGGGTTTTTAAAGGTAGGATAGTTATTGATTTATAAGGTAATAAAACTCTTGGGTTAACTAAAATATATATTTCACACTTATCGACATTAAAATGTATAAATTCTCATATTTTTAGATATTTTTATGATTTCTTATGAATGTCGAGTTATTTAAAATTTTGTTCAACCTGAACTAATAGCGTTTGTTATTGAGAGTTAATGTTGTTTCGTATTTAATTCTACTAACAGCCCAAAGCTAACTAAATACTAAACAGAGTTTTATTATTTGTTTTTACAGATAGTTTTAAACTAAAAGTAAAGCTTAATGTTTTATAGTATATATCCTTGGTGTTTTATTATGAATGATTAAGTTTCATTGTAGACAACCTTGGTATTATTCTATAAGTAACACAAAAGTTTTGCATCGTAGTTTAGTTTATCAATATTTATTGTAATTATAATAGTTAAAGTATTTTATGGTATTTAATAAGTCTCATAAATAGCAAGTATCTTGTAGACGGTTTGTTTATCAGTTATAAGTTGTTCATGTCACTATTTTAGTTTAGTTACAATTAGACATACTACGTGTTGTTTGTTTTACATTTATAAGCCGTTACGCCAACTAATTCTTAATTTGAGGTTGTTATCTTTAAATATATTTTAACAATGATTTTATTATTTCAAATAATTTATTTTTTAAAGGGTATTGGTTTAGAGTAGAACAAAACTGTGGGATTAGTGGTGAATTATGTCATATTTGTATTTAAACAACCTTATTTTAACAATATTGAAATTAGATCCAATTTTGTATTTAGTTGGTAGTTCATTATTTTGTTCGTATTACCGTAAAATTGATTAAAAGTTTGTTTGAAAAATATTCTCTATTGTGTCTCTAAAATTAATAGCGTTTGTTTATAAGTCAAAAACGGTTTTACATTTATATTTGGTTGTTTCGTAAGTTAATTCTACTTCTATCCCACTACAGTATTTTATTATCAATCATCATCTTGTTGTGTTGGTTTGTATGATTAGTTCAACTTTATGTCTCAAACAATACTTACTTTACCTTCACGTAATGAACACTGTTCAAATATACTTCCTAATTAAAATCTTTTTGACTTATTCAGTCCACTTTCATAGTATATATCATTTTTATTTGATATTCAACCGTTACACATGACTTTTTTAACGCTAAGTGTGTATCTAAACTGAAAAATAGCTAGCTTAAGTTTAGTTTTTTATTATTATTAAATATTCAGGCCTTATTGTAAAATATCAATTTGTCCGCCATTTTTATCTTATATCTTCCTTAGGCTTTGCTTTGTTATATAAATGTGAAACATTTTTTGTTAGATATATCTCGTTGGTTTTTGTAGATATATTGCACATCAAGCTTTAATACTTTGTATTTCTTTTTTCAGCTGTTAAAACAATTTTTTAATCTTTTCTGTTTCCATTGTTTTATGTTCTTTGTTTCCTACTTACTGTGTATATTTCTTTCAAGTTTAATTTTAACAACATCTGAGCTTGTTTGGTTTTTTAATCTAGTTTAGTTTAAATATTGAAACAATCTCTGTGACAAACCAGCGATTCATTTATTTTCATTCTAAAGTTTTTAGTAGTTTAATTTTTAAGCAACTTAGTTATTTACAACAATTGTATAATAAGCAAAATTCTTTTAAAGTTCCAAAGTAGTATATAAACAGGGTTGCAAAAAGACTTGAAAACCTGGGATTTGACAACTTGGGTTAAAAAACTCTCGAAAAACCTAGAATTTTGAGCTAAAACCATTAAAAAATCTGTAAAAATCTGAAATTTTTAAACTTTTTATGTTAAGTATTGAATATTTTATTAAATACGATTACGTATAAAAAAAAATATATATCATTTAAAAATATATATACTTGAATTTTCTTTATAGTACGGCGTTTTACTAGTTAAAACAACTATTCAGCTTTAATTTTAATTTGTACTAAAAATGAGCAAAAACTCTTGTTATTGAAAAAGCCTGGAAGAAATTTTCAAAAAAACTATTGGTAACCCAGTATAAAGTTTCGTTTTTTTGTACCGTGGTTTTTAGTATTACTTTCTGGATATTGACTACAAGTTATACATATTTGTAGTAAATAATCCGGCTATCATACTCTAAATCAAGTTCAACAATTATATGGAAGTAATTCAGAGTTACGTTGTTGTTTTATGTTTCCTTGAAATAGTCTTGTTTGTTCGCTGTATCGTCGCCTGTTCGAATTCCATGTCTAAAACATTGTAAGTTTTTATTTTGTGTTATTAAAAACACTTAGAACTAGTCTCTTGCCTAAATTAAAGCAAGTTCAAACATTCATTTTAAGGCTTTTCAAGCCCTTAGATTTTACTTTGTTTTTGTTAAATTACTTGCATTAGCTGAGTAACTTTAAAACTTAGTTTAACCGTTGAATTAGTGTAAACTGTCTTTTTTTCACATCTTTCAAATACACTAATTTTTTAAAATTGCTCTAAAGTTTATTTTCAGTGCTTATAAAACAATGATTTTGATTTATCATTCTAAATGTGAAATTCACCCATTTTTTATGCAACAATAAATCCATATAAATCCAATATTCAAAATTTTCCTGTCCAGTCCACTTTTACTCTACAAAATTTTGAAAACATCGAAGTTTTAAGGATAGTGACGTAATAATAAAAACATTGATATGTTATGGTAGTATTAGTATTATTAGTAAAGGTTTAAACTCAAAAACTTAAAGTTTTCCATCATCTGTAAAAAACCTTGATATCCAGTCTGACAACTGTGCTACAAACATTAGAATATAGCAAGTTGATGAAAACATCAGTTAGAAAAAGAACAAGTAGTTAAGTAAAGTTGCTAGATTACAAAAAATTGAATTTGCACGTGTTTTAAATACATTTGGCTTTAATCTGATTAAAATCTGACAACAACGCTTAAAAGCTTCAACAAAAAAATTTGCAGTTCTATTTAAGAAGTTTCTTTAACAAATCAGTCACAGTCTTCGTAAATATAGTTTGGTGGTTGCTCATCACAAACATAGTCGTAGTCATTCGGTTGTAAATACGGATTTTGATTGGAGTTTATCGGGTTTAAGTATGCCGGCTCTTGTTGCTCGTAATTTTTTTGCGTCAAACAAAGTCTTTGTTTTTTAAGCTCATGTTTCTCGTAACTTTTTGGTGTTAGATATTGCGACTCCGGTTGTACAATTTATTCAACTAGAAATGCGATCAGCCCAATGGTTCATAACCTCCTTTGCAAATTATCTGTTATTAAAAATATTTATATTCGTTGTGCTACTGACCTAGGTTATTATATATATATAAAAATAAAGTTCTTGATTTCAAAAAAAAAGACTTGAGGATTTAGATAAAATTTATTTTAGCCTATAAATTTTAAATATATGATAGAATAAATCACAACTTAAAACGAATTAATATAAACTCTTATAAACATATCAAGTTAATTCTACAAGTACAAGTAACCGTGTCCTGTATACAAAATTAAGAAAATATAGAATATTAAGTAGAGTGACTTAATAATTAAAATATTGATATTATGATTGATAGTATACTAGTATGTATTACTACTAGTATTAATAGTATAATAGTATCTAGCTGGTATTAATACTAAAAAAAACTTATAAGTTTTCCATCATTTGTAGAAATACTTGACATATGTAAAGCCTGACAACTGTGCTGCAAACTGTTAAAATACGACAGTTAATAAAATCTTCATTTGGATATAACAAGTACTGTTATGTAACGTTGCCATATTTTTAAAAACTGATTTTGTACGTTTTTTGAATACGTTTGGTTTTAGATGATTAAATTCTGGCAACTACGCTTTAAAGCTTCAACTTGAAAGTTTTCACTTGTTGCCTATGTAAAGCTTTATATAAAAATAATAGTCAAGTTGTATTTATTTTTGTCAAGAAAGTTAAAAGTTACTTTTTTTGTTGAAACTTTTTTTGTTTGAACCTTAAAAAAATATTACTCATTTCCGATAGGGAGAGCTTACAAATTTTAGAACACCGTGAAACAATGTAAACAGTCTAACAGCCATTCAGTTTTCTATAACTACAATTGGACTACAGCTGATGATTTTTTAATTCAACAGTTTCTGTTTTTATTGATTATGTTCACCTGATATACTCCTATTAGTTTTTATAAGGTTAAGAGTCACTTATAAGTTTTAAACGATAGTTTTTATGAGTAACTAACTAATACATTTTTTTATATTTAAGCTAAATATAACTTTAGCTGTTAGCTGTTATTTAGCTGTTAAAAGTAGTTTTTTAATTATGAATTATAGTTAAAATATTTAAATTCAATAGCTGACTTAAACTGACAGTTTTTAAATGATTAAAATATACTTTAAGAGACTGACCCTGTTTTCCATTTGTTTTAGTTCTTATTTTAAATCAGTTTATATTTGTTAAAAATTTAAGTTTTCAATATTATAAGTGTTCAAGTCCCCACACCGACACGGTTTTTGATAGACATTAACTGTTTTTTTAAATTGATATTCTGTGAGCTATTATAAAAATAATAACAATAAAACTACTTTGTTACTATGATAAAGATTAGTAAAGGTTGAAATATTGTAAACAAATATTGTAGTTTAACAAATGTTATCAAATTCAACTCGTGATCTCGGAGTATAATCAGTATATTGATTTGCTTTTTTCTTTTAGGCTTATGTATCAACTGAGCTTGATGTACTCCGGGCTACTTGGGTCTCTAGCTTTATTTAAAACCACCTCTGTAAGAGGTTCAGCAGTTTTGACAGGAGCCAGATTCGCAATAGTTTCGAGGCCATCTTTATCTTTAGTTGCTAACTCTGTCCGCGACCGAGTGCGAGAGGGTTTAAGAGCTAATAGCCACTTCATTTTACTTATAAGATCAGTTTAAATATAGACTAACAAGTATCTATATGCTTTATTATACAACAGAATAAAAGACACATTAAGAAATGTTTACTACTTTCTAAGGCTTCTTGCAGTTCGCGATACTAGTTGTGCTGTAACAAATGGTTGCTCGTACAGTTTACTGGTTCAGAACACGTAGGGACTTATACTTCCTCGTTGACACCGGCGCGAGATGAAAAGATACAATATTGAAATTAAGAAGAGAAAGATAGATGCAATAAGTTTATGCCAGTGAATGTGTGGGCTTATACGTAGAGTTCAATGTTCAAATTGACCCAAACTGGAATTTGTTGCTGGAGGACAGTTTGTCTGCTACAGTATGCGTAAACTTATGAGTATTGCACGTTAACAACTCAAATCGACGTTGCTAAAGTAGGTATACAAAATGTGTATAGAACAAAGTATAAAAACTACGAAGGTATGAAGTAAAGTACAAAGTAAACGTTTTAAAAAAGCAAATACTTGAATAAGAAGGTTTTGGCGGAGATCATCTAGATTTCCAAGATGGCAGCTTATGCTCAAAGCGTCAAGAGAGGTTTTGACGGGGATCAGCTAGATTCCCAAAATGGCGGCTTACGCTCAAAGCGCTAAGTGACGTGAAGCTGCTTTCTTCTTGACATGAAGTCGGTAAAACTTGCTATTTCATTCGCTCGGCTGCTTATGTACACCTCGATTAAATAACAGTTCCGCATGATCAAGTTCCGCATGATAAATATACTAATCATTATGAATATAAAGTTCAATTTACCTCAAGTTAAACAATTTACGAAATACCACATAATCAAGTACCTAAAAACATACTTGAAATTTAAATCAAATTACAAACAAGATTCATTAAAATTACTTTAACCAAATTTTTTTTAATAAAAATATACTATCTAATCATTACAAATATAAAGTTTAAATTAGACTTCAAGTAAAATCAATTACGAGAAGCTGAAACAATCAAGCATCTCAAAAAAAACTTCAAATTTAAATTAAGTTACAAACGAGATTCATTAAAATTACTTTAACCAAATTTTTTTTAATAAAAATATACTAATCATTATAAGTATAAAGTTTAATTTAGATCTCAAGTTAAACGAATTACAAGAAGCTGAAACAATCAAACATTACAAAATATATACTTGAAATTTAATTTAAATTACAAACGAGATTCATTAAAATTACTTTAAACACATTTTTTTTAAAATTTATAATCATTAGAAATATAAAGTTTAATTTTGACCTCAATTTAAACATTTTACGAGATACCACATAATCAAGTATCACAAAATATACTTGAAATTTTAATTAAATTACAAACGAGATTCATCCAAATTGCTTTAAGCACATTTTTTAATAAAAATATACTAACCATTATAAATATGAAGTTTAATTTTGACCTAAAGTTAGACAATTTACGAAATACCACATAATCAAGTATCAAAAATTATACTTTAAATTTAAATTAAATTACAAACGAGTTTAATTCGAATTGCACTCGAATTACACCAGGCATCATTTTATTGATAACAATATACTAATCATTATGAATATAATGTTTAATTTAGACCTCAAGTTAAACGAATTACGAGAAGCTCAACAATCAAGCATCACAAAATATATACTTGAAATTAAATTAAACTACAAACGAGATTCATCCAAATTGCTTTAAGCACTTTTTTTAATAATTACTAATCATTACAAATATAAAGTTTAATTTAGAACTCAAGTTAAATCAATTACGAGAAGCTCAACAATCAAGCATCACAAAAAAAAAATTAAATTTAAATTAAATTACAAACGAGTTTCATTCAAATTGCACCAGGCATTATTTTTTTTTATAATAGAATACTAATCATTATGTTTATAATGTTTAATTTAGACCTCAAGTTAAACGAATTACGAGAAGCTCAACAATCAAGTATCACAAAATATAACTAAAATTCAAATTAATTCAAATTGCTATGAGCAATTCTTTGTAAGTATATTTGAAATGAAAAGTATAATAACCATTTATAGTATAGTTATCTTTAAATTGATTTATTTTAGATTAAAATTTTTTGTAAACGTATTATTAAAGTATTATGTTTGAATAAGATTTGTTATTTTAGCGCTGACGAGGTTTTTGACCGAAACATAGTTTGCATAATATAATCTTGAAAGAACAAATACATTAATTCTCTTCTAGTAATTAAGATCTCTTTATTTGTTTTGTAAAAATCGAAGCATATAATATTGTGTTAACATTATATACTAGCGTTGAGGATCAATTTAAAGTTGATGTGTAGTTCAGCAATTATTAAACTGTTCTGTAAGCGGAAGGTTGTGAGATAGAGTCCACTAGTCACAGTTTGACCCTTCGTGCAATTTAGACCCGTTCCCAAAATAACTACGTACAACTTGGCTCAAATGTAACTAAAAACATTGAAAACAGAAATCAATAGTGTTATTGGTAAATCTTCAGGCACTTTCTCTCGTTTGACTGCACAAGTTTAAAACATACCAGTTAGCTATAAATCTTTTGCACAGCAGTTTTGTTGTTCGAAATACAGATAAAACGAACTTAAACTGTGAAAGTAATGGTTTATAAGGTCGATCAAAACATTAAAATCAAATTTTGATATTTGTTAGGTAATAAAATTTTTTAAAGACATAATAAACATTCGTAAAACTTTGTAAAACATATGTTTATTACTTCAAAAATAATTTTGAGCACACGTTTATTGTTATATTTTTTTGATAAAAATATACTAACCATTAAAAATATAAAGTTTAATTTACCTCAAGTTAAACAATTTACGCGATACCCCATAATCAAGTATAACAAAATATACTTGAAATTTTAAAAAAATTACAAACGAGATTCATTCAAACTGCACTAAGTATTATTTTTTTGATAAAAACATACTAATCATTATAAATATAAAGTTTAATTTAGACCTCCAGTTATATGAATTACGAGAAGCTCAACAATCAAGCATCACAAAATATATACTTGAAATTTCAATTAAAATACAAACGAGATTCATTCAGATTGCTTTGAGCACATTTTTATGATAACGTAAAAGTGTTGTGTTAGACAAACAATTGTTACTTTGTAAGTATATTTGAAATGAAAGGTACAATAACCATTTATAATATAGTTATCTTTAAATTGATTTATTTTAGATTAAAATTTTTTGTTAACGTATTATTAAAGTATTATGTTTGAATAAGATTTGTTATTTTAGCGCTGACGAGGTTTTTGACCGAAACATAGTTTGCATAATATAATCTTGAAAGAACAAATACATTAATTCTCTTCTAGTAATTAAGACCTCTTTATTTGTTTTGTAAAAATCGAAGCATATAATGTTATATTAACATTATATACTAGCGTTGAGGATCAATTTAAAATCGATGTGTAGTTCAGCGATTATCAAACTGTCTGTAAGCGGAAGGTTGTGAGATAGAGTCCACTAGTCACAGTTTGACCCTTCGTGCAATTTAGACCCGTTCCCAAAATAACTACGAACAACTTGGCTCAAATGTAACTAAAAACATTGGAAACAGATATCAATAGTGTTATTGGTAAATCTTCAGGCACTTTCTCTCGTTTGACTGCACGAGTTTAAAACATACCAGTTAGCCATAAATCTTTTGCACAGCAGTTTTGTTAAAATGTTCGAAATAGAGATGAAACGAACTTAAACTGTCGAAGTAATGATTTATAAGGTCGATGAAAACATTAGAATTAAATTTTTATATTCTTTAAGTAATAAGTTTTTTTTAAAGACATATTAAACTTTCGTAAAATTTTTGTAAAACATATGTTTAAAACTTCGAAAATAACTTTGAGCACACGTTTTAATGTAGTCATTTCGGTCTAAAATTTTAAATGTTTTAAGCAGTTATTAAAAGGTTTATTACAGTATATAAGGGTTTAATTATAAGTATTCAATAATACTATATAGTGGAATAGTTTTCGAAAAAGTTTCATCTACAATGTATCTCATTGAAGTTGTCTGGAATAATATTAAATGTAATTTTAACGACAAGATAAGTTTTATTATCAACTTACAAGTAAGAACAAATCTCGAGAATAAATAACAACCTATTACAAACCGTCTATTTTATAAGCTAAAACTCGTTACTCAAACATTTTTTTACTGCTAAAAGCTATCAACAAACTATTTGGTTATAGAATACAGACAAATAAGTGCTACGTTTAAGTACCTCTCTATGTCATAAGTGTAATTTTTTAGTTTAATACCAATAGCTAATTCTACAAATTATTTCACAAGTGCAAATATCTAAAGTTTTAGAGATACAAAATATTTATTAGTTACGATTTAATTTTTGTACTTGTTTAAAAAAAAAGTTATTAGTTACTACTTTTGTATAGCTGAAAAATGTACTTTGCACAAATAATTTAGTTTTACAAATTTTTAGCTTTTTTTTTCTCTTCTTGAAATTATTCAAAAACGTTTTGAAATTAGTTTTAAGTTTAACATTTTAAAAAAATAATTTTAAGCTAAGAAACTATGGATCCGCTTGCGACTTGGAACTTTTTTTTTTAAACCGATAACCTTTAGTTATCTCTTTGCTGCATTTTAAATTTTTATAAAATTCACATCTAACTACTTTTTTGGTAAGGACTCAATACATCAGAAGATTTCTTATAATTATTTATTAGCTATAAAATACTAAGCCAATAATAAAAAGCTTTGTTTTTAATTAAATGTTTACATTGTTAATAACTTTTCAGATCAAAACATATTATTTATGCTCATCTATGTTAATACTATGGAGAACTGTTCACAAAACACTAAGCTGTCTTCCGTATTTTTATTTAAAAGTTTACTGTTTTCTTTCAAAGTCAAAATGAAAATTGTACTTCTAAAATTGATTTATCTGCAGATTAAAATAGTCTTTTAGTTTTACAGAAAAAAGGAAATTATCTGGAAAACGTTTTGTAACTAAAATGCTGCCAATAATAATTAGTAGTATATTTACTATTTGCATACTTAAAAAATGACAGTTAGAAAAACATTCAAAAAATTAACTTAAACACTTATAGTTAAATGCGGCTGTAGTTTTTAAGTTTAAGTCAGAACAGGTAAAACTAGTATCATATTGAAATTTTTACTATTCTTAAATTTAGTATGCAGCTTTATTACTGTTTATTTTCGTATTCGGCTTTTTTTTTTCGACAGACTGACAACGGACAATTCATAGTAAAGAAGATCGATGGTTTGAATAATTAAGATGAGTTCGTTGCAAAAGAAAACATACCAAGATATTTGATTGCACTCGAAAGAGTAGAGAAAAGTAAAAATATCTAATTTTATTTGCTTGCTTAAATAATACAAGTTTTTTTTAAATTGCGTTACTTAAAAATTTCTAACTGACTAACAACGGACCGAGTTTTAACCGAGTGGTTTGTTTGAAAGGAGAAATTTATGCAATAGCAGCAGGTAACTACATGTTTAAGGAAGACAAAACTACCATTGAAAAATACATTGCGAAAACGAAAACTTGGGAGAAAGTTTCACAAATAGACGACAACGGAGGACGAAGTTCATTTTGCTGCTGCGCTTTCATGAACGAAATATATTTACTAGGCGGCTGTTACCGATGGTACGTGACTGACTCCTGCTTGAAGTTTGATGCAACAAGCCGCGCTTGGAAGGGAGTCACGGAGATGAGCGAAGCGCGCCAGCATGCGGCGTGCGCCGTTTTCCAAGGAAGAATCGTGATTTGCGGCGGGGAAGATGACGAAGAAGAAAATTACTCGGAAACGGTTGAGTCGTATGACGTCATCACCGACACTTGGTCGCCGATGCCCAGCATGATGGAAAGCAAAAGCAGGCACAGCGCAGTTGCGGTGAGAAGCAAGTATTACGTCATCTGCGAACACGATTTTTGCGAGGTCTTTGACAGCGTTTGTAACAAGTTTGTTGCCTTAAAAGAACCGAATCTAAAGTTTAGACGAATGAGTAGAGCTGTTTCATTTGGCAGTAAAATTTTTGTGTTTCGTTTTACTCAACCTAGTTTGGTTGTTTATGATGTTGATAAAGACGAGTGGTCGGAGGAACTGTGTGAAATTACCAAACATGTTCAATGTTTTTCCTGTACAGTTGTGCCATTTTGTTAATAAATTTGAAGTATTAATTGATTAGCTAAGTGCCAAATAATTGTATAAATTGTACAGAAATCTAAGACAAAATTCATTCAAAAACATCTTTATTAAAGCAACAAACAAGTAAAATCGATTTCGGCTAACGCTTTTCAATTACTTTAGTTAGCAATTAATTTTAAGATTAAATTTTGAGTATATAAATAGTTAGAGGTTACATCAGAAAAATCAATTAACACTAATTAGCATAATTGAGCAAAAATTAATTAAACATTCACAATTCATAAATGCATATACAAAACAGTTTATCAGTAATTTAACTAAGATAAGCAACATTAAAAATAAAATAAAAATAAGCGACAAAATTCAAATAAAATCTATAACAACTTATAAAGATTAGATTCATAAACGTATTGTTGCTTACACAAATTAGGTTTACATGTTTTTATAAATAGAGATTCTAAAACACTTAGGTGATAATCGTTACGAGCTTTTTTACTCTTTATTTTCGTAATCGTCTATTTTTTCGACTGACTAACAACGGACGATTCATAGCAAAATGTTTTTATCATATTCGTTTAGATCAGAGTAGTACAAAGCTGTATGCAATAAAGAAGTTTAATATGACTAATAATTTAATTTTGCATAAAAACATGATAAATTATAAGGTACATTTTGTAGTAGAAATCAATTTAGAACACTTATAAATTGAATCATTCAAGTCAACTTAAATATCGCAAACAAGTTCAAACTCACTTAAAAACCAAAAATACCCTACAAACTTGTAACTTTTTAAAAAGGCTCTTACTAAACTATTATACAAAAACATTCATATTTTTGATAGCAGATTGATAAAATAAAATTTAAAAGTTAAAAAAACTAACAAGATAAAGTTTCAAACTTTATAATACAAAACTTTAAAAATTTTAATTATAATGTGTTTAAGGCTTGTAATTGATTATATGTTATAAAAACCTACATTTTATGCAATAATGTAAAAAATAGTGTCTTATTTCTAGATGTATAAATAGCATAAAAAAGAGTTAGTCATTATTTTAAATCATTACTGGTTTATAATTAGTTTTATTGTTTGAGACAGCAAACGAAGGAAAAATACAAATGTTTTTACTTCACACATTTTTATCAGTTTAAATTTTTAGTATAAAAAAAACTAGGTAGCACAAAATTACAATTTCCTAAAACTTCAATTTTCTAAACGAAACTTACAATATAGTAAATAGTTTTTAAAATCAACACATCTATAAAAAAGAGTAAAAATCTTAAGAGCTCTTCTGCAAGCTTATCGAAGGAAAAAAATCTAAAATAACTGAAGGTTTGTGCTTAATAAGAAAATTTTTCAAACGTCCTTGATAAAAGTAGGAATAAAATTCAACAAAAATTTACTAAAAAGGCATAAGCAGCGAAACTAAAACCGTCAATTGAAATTGAGACGTGCAGCATCAAACGACGTTGTGTTTGAACAGCACGTAGTTGGCCATCGTGTGGTTGCCCGACTGCCGGTACATCAAGCTGAGGTTGAAGGCGATCTCGTGCCGGAGGTCGAAGCTGTCCTCGCACACCGCGTCGACCACAGTAGCAGGTGGTCCGCACTTCAACGCGTCCTCGTACATGTGCACCGCAAAGTGGTTCAGCCCGATCTGGTGGAGGGCGCGCCCGATGTTGTACAGCGACTCCTGCTTGTTGTTCCGCAGCTTCAAACATTATACAGGTTTGTTCAAGTTTTATTTCAAATATCATGCCAACTGGCCTTTTCAGTTTATATTAAATAACATCATTACTTGTTAGAAGGATATTTTGTTACTCATTCAAACAGAAGCTGACTCATGAATTTTTTTTAATTTTAAGTAGCTTTTATTGTTATTTAATGCACGAAGTTAGATTCATGTTTGCGGGTATTTATATCCGAATGAAATAAGTGCGGGTTAAAAACTGTACTTACAAAAAACCTTCATATAGCTTTTATTAATCTTTAATAGTTAACCTAACAATAAAGTATTACAAACAACTTTGTTTCATTAGTTTCAAAAACGTCAGCTTTTAGACTTTATCAAAACAAATATTCTAGCAAGAAAACTAAACATTACCATTGAGGATCTTCAACGTAATAAACAATCTATCAAAATAATCAAACCTGGCAATACTTGGCAAGGAGTGCGAAGGCTTGCGCGACATAAGTGTGCTTGTTACCGCAAGTTTTCTGCGTGAGTATGTGGCAGTAGCAAATTCCCACTATCAAATGCAGTTCCGGATTTTCTTGCTCCTGCAAGTATTCTTGTTATTTATCCGATAAGTTTATTCGATAGCACTGACGAAAGTTGGTTTAAAAAAGCTACGTACATTTTTTGAATGAATCTAAAGACATTTTTTAAGTGTAAAAGTCTTACTTTAACTTACACATTCACTACTTTAAAACCTAACACAAGGATACTACTTAAGTTTAAAAAATTTATGAATTTTGTAAGTAAAAGAACGAGTTTAAAAAACTATATACTTTTAGTATTTCTCAGAAAGGGATTAAAATTGTTAATAACGTTTAGTTTGCTTATAATTACTTTTTAAAACTTTACTTGGTTGTAAAATATATTAGTGAAGTTTTATTATGTACTATTCTGTTTTTGATAACTAAAAATTTTCAAAAACCAACAAAGTACAGATACATCTACAAAAAACTGACAAACTTCTTCTAGTAGTTCGATGTAATAATTAAGTGCAGGTCTGAAGTTATTAGATGCAATATCTCCATGAGCGAACATGCTTTGAAGCGGGTAAACTTTCTTATCTTGTACCTGTAATTGTATACTTGCTTTTCGTGAATGCTTTTAAAAAGAAAACAAATTAACCACTTTGTTTTGCTAGTAATTAACTTTGAAAATAACACAAAAATAACTTATCATTATTGCGAAAAACTTTAATTTACTCTGCAATTAAAAAGTGGTAAACTTAATTAGTCATTAAAATAATACTTTACATTAGCACAAAACAAAAAAGTCAACATAAGTTTACTTACTATAAAGCGCATTATTGTTGTAAAAACAATTACTATTGGGTTAAAATAATAGATAACCAATACTGGGATATAGACAGTATTCAATAAACACGTATTTATTATCTTAGATAAAAAAATCTTAAACACAAAATTTTCTGCCTTGCAATTAATAATACTTTTCTGCAAATTTTTTTGACACAATACTGACCACCATGATTCTGTGGAGAAACCTGTGAGTGTTTTTGAGAACCTTCTGACTGTGAGACATCCTGGTGACCACCTGATTGAATATGTTCCACACGTGGTTCTGCACCGATGACTGGTCCTCCTTCTTCGATAAGATCACCTTCCTTCAATTGATATACAACAGGTTTGTATTGAAACAATATACAGTAAGACAGTGTTTGTATAAATGATGTTAGAATTTTAAGCTTATGTTTATAAAAAAACACAGTCTTTTTTTTGGATGGCATTTATAAAAGCACTAAAAGTTTTTAATACGGTTAATAATTTAAAAAATATATACTAAAATCCAAAATTAGCTGAAAATACTGCTTGGTAAATTTTTTTATGTTTGTAAATTAAAAGTTAATAAAAATGCAGCAAAGTATTCATTATATCAATAAACAACACAAATAACTTGATTCAAACAAACTTGAGTATTTTGTAGGCGTAATAGTACCACCCGCTCAACAGGCTGAACCTGAACAAAATAACTTCCAGCTTGCTTCTTGAAATTTTCGCGCGCGAAAAGAAGTTTTTCTCCTTCATAACGTGGTCGCTTATCAAACAGGCCTCCTTGTATCTTTTGCACGTGTTGAGCAGGTTCAGCAACTCCTTGATTGATAAGGTCGATTATATTGGTGGAGTCTTAGCTCGTAAAAGTTTTTGTACTAAAGAAATAATGTGCAGCAAAAATATTAAAATACTTTGGAATATTAAGTTATAAACTATTTGTATTTAAGAAAGATTTTTTTGGTATGATTTAACCTTATGTTAAAATTGAGTTTATCTCACGGCATACGAAGGTCCAGGCTTAAGCTCTGTAGACTTTCGCTGATGTTTTCGTTAAACAAAAATTGATACACTTTTCAAACTTTTGTATAAACTTTTAATCAGTTTTTAGTAAATATGGAGTGTTTATACTGTCATAAAATAACAAAAGATTATGTTCTAAAACTATTCCTTATCATTTCCGTAGAAGCAAACCTTAACTTAGCCAAAAACATTTATAGAAGAAAGTTACTTATAATTTAATACTAACCTGAATGTGTTATAATTTTCAACTTGAATAAGTTTTTAATAATACAGTGCTTATTGACTTATCCGGACATGTTGGGCAATTCTGTAAAGGTATCCGGATAAGCATTTTTCCAGATAAGTACAAAATATAGTGTTTTTATAAAATAACATAACTGCTGTAATTTATGCAATGTAAAATAAATAATAATAGTTAGCTCTTCTTTTTCTGCTTTAAATTTTTTACACTTTACTTCACTTTCCAAAATGTCGTGAAAAGTCGACTCGCCTATATTAAAATACTCTATTATAAAAGACTCTAAAACATTGTTTTTCTATCTTTTTACAAACTTCTAGTTTATTTTCAAAGCTTATTGCAACTCGTGTTTTTTTTTATTTTTGTGACTTGTCTGTTTCTGAAACCTTGTATGTTGAGTATGTCAAACTTATAGAACTTTTTTAATAATAAAAAAAAATTATGCATCTATCTTAAATAAAAATTGTTTCAATTAAGAACTTTTGATAGTTTGAATTAAAAACCAAACATAAAAAAACTTTAATATATTAATTTTTTTTTTAATTAAAATTAAAAACATTATTTTTTAAAACTGATTTACTTTACATATAAAGGTTTCTAATAACTAAACTAGTTTCAAACAAAATTGAACGTAAGCTTTACTAGTATTATTACGTCATAATCATGTATTAAATTGCAGAACTTATAAAATCACTTAAAAATTTTTCACAGCATCAAAGCTTAAACATTAGTATGTATTACACAAAAATGTTTGTGTTTAATACTGAATTTATTTATTTATTTTCTTCTCGACTGAAATTTTCCG
>NW_028140409.1:0-27574 GCF_965202585.1 Thalia democratica | reverse complement strand
TTAAAGACATAATAAACATTCGTAAAACTTTGTAAAACATATGTTTATTACTTCAAAAATAATTTTGAGCACACGTTTATTGTTATATTTTTTTGATAAAAATATACTAACCATTAAAAATATAAAGTTTAATTTACCTCAAGTTAAACAATTTACGCGATACCCCATAATCAAGTATAACAAAATATACTTGAAATTTTAAAAAAATTACAAACGAGATTCATTCAAACTGCACTAAGTATTATTTTTTTGATAAAAACATACTAATCATTATAAATATAAAGTTTAATTTAGACCTCCAGTTATATGAATTACGAGAAGCTCAACAATCAAGCATCACAAAATATATACTTGAAATTTCAATTAAAATACAAACGAGATTCATTCAGATTGCTTTGAGCACATTTTTATGATAACGTAAAAGTGTTGTGTTAGACAAACAATTGTTACTTTGTAAGTATATTTGAAATGAAAGGTACAATAACCATTTATAATATAGTTATCTTTAAATTGATTTATTTTAGATTAAAATTTTTTGTTAACGTATTATTAAAGTATTATGTTTGAATAAGATTTGTTATTTTAGCGCTGACGAGGTTTTTGACCGAAACATAGTTTGCATAATATAATCTTGAAAGAACAAATACATTAATTCTCTTCTAGTAATTAAGACCTCTTTATTTGTTTTGTAAAAATCGAAGCATATAATGTTATATTAACATTATATACTAGCGTTGAGGATCAATTTAAAATCGATGTGTAGTTCAGCGATTATCAAACTGTCTGTAAGCGGAAGGTTGTGAGATAGAGTCCACTAGTCACAGTTTGACCCTTCGTGCAATTTAGACCCGTTCCCAAAATAACTACGAACAACTTGGCTCAAATGTAACTAAAAACATTGGAAACAGATATCAATAGTGTTATTGGTAAATCTTCAGGCACTTTCTCTCGTTTGACTGCACGAGTTTAAAACATACCAGTTAGCCATAAATCTTTTGCACAGCAGTTTTGTTAAAATGTTCGAAATAGAGATGAAACGAACTTAAACTGTCGAAGTAATGATTTATAAGGTCGATGAAAACATTAGAATTAAATTTTTATATTCTTTAAGTAATAAGTTTTTTTTAAAGACATATTAAACTTTCGTAAAATTTTTGTAAAACATATGTTTAAAACTTCGAAAATAACTTTGAGCACACGTTTTAATGTAGTCATTTCGGTCTAAAATTTTAACTGTTTTAAGCAGTTATTAAAAGGTTTATTACAGTATATAAGGGTTTAATTATAAGTATTCAATAATACTATATAGTGGAATAGTTTTCGAAAAAGTTTCATCTACAATGTATCTCATTGAAGTTGTCTGGAATAATATTAAATGTAATTTTAACGACAAGATAAGTTTTATTATCAACTTACAAGTAAGAACAAATCTCGAGAATAAATAACAACCTATTACAAACCGTCTATTTTATAAGCTAAAACTCGTTACTCAAACATTTTTTTACTGCTAAAAGCTATCAACAAACTATTTGGTTATAGAATACAGACAAATAAGTGCTACGTTTAAGTACCTCTCTATGTCATAAGTGTAATTTTTTAGTTTAATACCAATAGCTAATTCTACAAATTATTTCACAAGTGCAAATATCTAAAGTTTTAGAGATACAAAATATTTATTAGTTACGATTTAATTTTTGTACTTGTTTAAAAAAAAAGTTATTAGTTACTACTTTTGTATAGCTGAAAAATGTACTTTGCACAAATAATTTAGTTTTACAAATTTTTAGCTTTTTTTTTCTCTTCTTGAAATTATTCAAAAACGTTTTGAAATTAGTTTTAAGTTTAACATTTTAAAAAAATAATTTTAAGCTAAGAAACTATGGATCCGCTTGCGACTTGGAACTTTTTTTTTTAAACCGATAACCTTTAGTTATCTCTTTGCTGCATTTTAAATTTTTATAAAATTCACATCTAACTACTTTTTTGGTAAGGACTCAATACATCAGAAGATTTCTTATAATTATTTATTAGCTATAAAATACTAAGCCAATAATAAAAAGCTTTGTTTTTAATTAAATGTTTACATTGTTAATAACTTTTCAGATCAAAACATATTATTTATGCTCATCTATGTTAATACTATGGAGAACTGTTCACAAAACACTAAGCTGTCTTCCGTATTTTTATTTAAAAGTTTACTGTTTTCTTTCAAAGTCAAAATGAAAATTGTACTTCTAAAATTGATTTATCTGCAGATTAAAATAGTCTTTTAGTTTTACAGAAAAAAGGAAATTATCTGGAAAACGTTTTGTAACTAAAATGCTGCCAATAATAATTAGTAGTATATTTACTATTTGCATACTTAAAAAATGACAGTTAGAAAAACATTCAAAAAATTAACTTAAACACTTATAGTTAAATGCGGCTGTAGTTTTTAAGTTTAAGTCAGAACAGGTAAAACTAGTATCATATTGAAATTTTTACTATTCTTAAATTTAGTATGCAGCTTTATTACTGTTTATTTTCGTATTCGGCTTTTTTTTTTCGACAGACTGACAACGGACAATTCATAGTAAAGAAGATCGATGGTTTGAATAATTAAGATGAGTTCGTTGCAAAAGAAAACATACCAAGATATTTGATTGCACTCGAAAGAGTAGAGAAAAGTAAAAATATCTAATTTTATTTGCTTGCTTAAATAATACAAGTTTTTTTTAAATTGCGTTACTTAAAAATTTCTAACTGACTAACAACGGACCGAGTTTTAACCGAGTGGTTTGTTTGAAAGGAGAAATTTATGCAATAGCAGCAGGTAACTACATGTTTAAGGAAGACAAAACTACCATTGAAAAATACATTGCGAAAACGAAAACTTGGGAGAAAGTTTCACAAATAGACGACAACGGAGGACGAAGTTCATTTTGCTGCTGCGCTTTCATGAACGAAATATATTTACTAGGCGGCTGTTACCGATGGTACGTGACTGACTCCTGCTTGAAGTTTGATGCAACAAGCCGCGCTTGGAAGGGAGTCACGGAGATGAGCGAAGCGCGCCAGCATGCGGCGTGCGCCGTTTTCCAAGGAAGAATCGTGATTTGCGGCGGGGAAGATGACGAAGAAGAAAATTACTCGGAAACGGTTGAGTCGTATGACGTCATCACCGACACTTGGTCGCCGATGCCCAGCATGATGGAAAGCAAAAGCAGGCACAGCGCAGTTGCGGTGAGAAGCAAGTATTACGTCATCTGCGAACACGATTTTTGCGAGGTCTTTGACAGCGTTTGTAACAAGTTTGTTGCCTTAAAAGAACCGAATCTAAAGTTTAGACGAATGAGTAGAGCTGTTTCATTTGGCAGTAAAATTTTTGTGTTTCGTTTTACTCAACCTAGTTTGGTTGTTTATGATGTTGATAAAGACGAGTGGTCGGAGGAACTGTGTGAAATTACCAAACATGTTCAATGTTTTTCCTGTACAGTTGTGCCATTTTGTTAATAAATTTGAAGTATTAATTGATTAGCTAAGTGCCAAATAATTGTATAAATTGTACAGAAATCTAAGACAAAATTCATTCAAAAACATCTTTATTAAAGCAACAAACAAGTAAAATCGATTTCGGCTAACGCTTTTCAATTACTTTAGTTAGCAATTAATTTTAAGATTAAATTTTGAGTATATAAATAGTTAGAGGTTACATCAGAAAAATCAATTAACACTAATTAGCATAATTGAGCAAAAATTAATTAAACATTCACAATTCATAAATGCATATACAAAACAGTTTATCAGTAATTTAACTAAGATAAGCAACATTAAAAATAAAATAAAAATAAGCGACAAAATTCAAATAAAATCTATAACAACTTATAAAGATTAGATTCATAAACGTATTGTTGCTTACACAAATTAGGTTTACATGTTTTTATAAATAGAGATTCTAAAACACTTAGGTGATAATCGTTACGAGCTTTTTTACTCTTTATTTTCGTAATCGTCTATTTTTTCGACTGACTAACAACGGACGATTCATAGCAAAATGTTTTTATCATATTCGTTTAGATCAGAGTAGTACAAAGCTGTATGCAATAAAGAAGTTTAATATGACTAATAATTTAATTTTGCATAAAAACATGATAAATTATAAGGTACATTTTGTAGTAGAAATCAATTTAGAACACTTATAAATTGAATCATTCAAGTCAACTTAAATATCGCAAACAAGTTCAAACTCACTTAAAAACCAAAAATACCCTACAAACTTGTAACTTTTTAAAAAGGCTCTTACTAAACTATTATACAAAAACATTCATATTTTTGATAGCAGATTGATAAAATAAAATTTAAAAGTTAAAAAAACTAACAAGATAAAGTTTCAAACTTTATAATACAAAACTTTAAAAATTTTAATTATAATGTGTTTAAGGCTTGTAATTGATTATATGTTATAAAAACCTACATTTTATGCAATAATGTAAAAAATAGTGTCTTATTTCTAGATGTATAAATAGCATAAAAAAGAGTTAGTCATTATTTTAAATCATTACTGGTTTATAATTAGTTTTATTGTTTGAGACAGCAAACGAAGGAAAAATACAAATGTTTTTACTTCACACATTTTTATCAGTTTAAATTTTTAGTATAAAAAAAACTAGGTAGCACAAAATTACAATTTCCTAAAACTTCAATTTTCTAAACGAAACTTACAATATAGTAAATAGTTTTTAAAATCAACACATCTATAAAAAAGAGTAAAAATCTTAAGAGCTCTTCTGCAAGCTTATCGAAGGAAAAAAATCTAAAATAACTGAAGGTTTGTGCTTAATAAGAAAATTTTTCAAACGTCCTTGATAAAAGTAGGAATAAAATTCAACAAAAATTTACTAAAAAGGCATAAGCAGCGAAACTAAAACCGTCAATTGAAATTGAGACGTGCAGCATCAAACGACGTTGTGTTTGAACAGCACGTAGTTGGCCATCGTGTGGTTGCCCGACTGCCGGTACATCAAGCTGAGGTTGAAGGCGATCTCGTGCCGGAGGTCGAAGCTGTCCTCGCACACCGCGTCGACCACAGTAGCAGGTGGTCCGCACTTCAACGCGTCCTCGTACATGTGCACCGCAAAGTGGTTCAGCCCGATCTGGTGGAGGGCGCGCCCGATGTTGTACAGCGACTCCTGCTTGTTGTTCCGCAGCTTCAAACATTATACAGGTTTGTTCAAGTTTTATTTCAAATATCATGCCAACTGGCCTTTTCAGTTTATATTAAATAACATCATTACTTGTTAGAAGGATATTTTGTTACTCATTCAAACAGAAGCTGACTCATGAATTTTTTTTAATTTTAAGTAGCTTTTATTGTTATTTAATGCACGAAGTTAGATTCATGTTTGCGGGTATTTATATCCGAATGAAATAAGTGCGGGTTAAAAACTGTACTTACAAAAAACCTTCATATAGCTTTTATTAATCTTTAATAGTTAACCTAACAATAAAGTATTACAAACAACTTTGTTTCATTAGTTTCAAAAACGTCAGCTTTTAGACTTTATCAAAACAAATATTCTAGCAAGAAAACTAAACATTACCATTGAGGATCTTCAACGTAATAAACAATCTATCAAAATAATCAAACCTGGCAATACTTGGCAAGGAGTGCGAAGGCTTGCGCGACATAAGTGTGCTTGTTACCGCAAGTTTTCTGCGTGAGTATGTGGCAGTAGCAAATTCCCACTATCAAATGCAGTTCCGGATTTTCTTGCTCCTGCAAGTATTCTTGTTATTTATCCGATAAGTTTATTCGATAGCACTGACGAAAGTTGGTTTAAAAAAGCTACGTACATTTTTTGAATGAATCTAAAGACATTTTTTAAGTGTAAAAGTCTTACTTTAACTTACACATTCACTACTTTAAAACCTAACACAAGGATACTACTTAAGTTTAAAAAATTTATGAATTTTGTAAGTAAAAGAACGAGTTTAAAAAACTATATACTTTTAGTATTTCTCAGAAAGGGATTAAAATTGTTAATAACGTTTAGTTTGCTTATAATTACTTTTTAAAACTTTACTTGGTTGTAAAATATATTAGTGAAGTTTTATTATGTACTATTCTGTTTTTGATAACTAAAAATTTTCAAAAACCAACAAAGTACAGATACATCTACAAAAAACTGACAAACTTCTTCTAGTAGTTCGATGTAATAATTAAGTGCAGGTCTGAAGTTATTAGATGCAATATCTCCATGAGCGAACATGCTTTGAAGCGGGTAAACTTTCTTATCTTGTACCTGTAATTGTATACTTGCTTTTCGTGAATGCTTTTAAAAAGAAAACAAATTAACCACTTTGTTTTGCTAGTAATTAACTTTGAAAATAACACAAAAATAACTTATCATTATTGCGAAAAACTTTAATTTACTCTGCAATTAAAAAGTGGTAAACTTAATTAGTCATTAAAATAATACTTTACATTAGCACAAAACAAAAAAGTCAACATAAGTTTACTTACTATAAAGCGCATTATTGTTGTAAAAACAATTACTATTGGGTTAAAATAATAGATAACCAATACTGGGATATAGACAGTATTCAATAAACACGTATTTATTATCTTAGATAAAAAAATCTTAAACACAAAATTTTCTGCCTTGCAATTAATAATACTTTTCTGCAAATTTTTTTGACACAATACTGACCACCATGATTCTGTGGAGAAACCTGTGAGTGTTTTTGAGAACCTTCTGACTGTGAGACATCCTGGTGACCACCTGATTGAATATGTTCCACACGTGGTTCTGCACCGATGACTGGTCCTCCTTCTTCGATAAGATCACCTTCCTTCAATTGATATACAACAGGTTTGTATTGAAACAATATACAGTAAGACAGTGTTTGTATAAATGATGTTAGAATTTTAAGCTTATGTTTATAAAAAAACACAGTCTTTTTTTTGGATGGCATTTATAAAAGCACTAAAAGTTTTTAATACGGTTAATAATTTAAAAAATATATACTAAAATCCAAAATTAGCTGAAAATACTGCTTGGTAAATTTTTTTATGTTTGTAAATTAAAAGTTAATAAAAATGCAGCAAAGTATTCATTATATCAATAAACAACACAAATAACTTGATTCAAACAAACTTGAGTATTTTGTAGGCGTAATAGTACCACCCGCTCAACAGGCTGAACCTGAACAAAATAACTTCCAGCTTGCTTCTTGAAATTTTCGCGCGCGAAAAGAAGTTTTTCTCCTTCATAACGTGGTCGCTTATCAAACAGGCCTCCTTGTATCTTTTGCACGTGTTGAGCAGGTTCAGCAACTCCTTGATTGATAAGGTCGATTATATTGGTGGAGTCTTAGCTCGTAAAAGTTTTTGTACTAAAGAAATAATGTGCAGCAAAAATATTAAAATACTTTGGAATATTAAGTTATAAACTATTTGTATTTAAGAAAGATTTTTTTGGTATGATTTAACCTTATGTTAAAATTGAGTTTATCTCACGGCATACGAAGGTCCAGGCTTAAGCTCTGTAGACTTTCGCTGATGTTTTCGTTAAACAAAAATTGATACACTTTTCAAACTTTTGTATAAACTTTTAATCAGTTTTTAGTAAATATGGAGTGTTTATACTGTCATAAAATAACAAAAGATTATGTTCTAAAACTATTCCTTATCATTTCCGTAGAAGCAAACCTTAACTTAGCCAAAAACATTTATAGAAGAAAGTTACTTATAATTTAATACTAACCTGAATGTGTTATAATTTTCAACTTGAATAAGTTTTTAATAATACAGTGCTTATTGACTTATCCGGACATGTTGGGCAATTCTGTAAAGGTATCCGGATAAGCATTTTTCCAGATAAGTACAAAATATAGTGTTTTTATAAAATAACATAACTGCTGTAATTTATGCAATGTAAAATAAATAATAATAGTTAGCTCTTCTTTTTCTGCTTTAAATTTTTTACACTTTACTTCACTTTCCAAAATGTCGTGAAAAGTCGACTCGCCTATATTAAAATACTCTATTATAAAAGACTCTAAAACATTGTTTTTCTATCTTTTTACAAACTTCTAGTTTATTTTCAAAGCTTATTGCAACTCGTGTTTTTTTTTATTTTTGTGACTTGTCTGTTTCTGAAACCTTGTATGTTGAGTATGTCAAACTTATAGAACTTTTTTAATAATAAAAAAAAATTATGCATCTATCTTAAATAAAAATTGTTTCAATTAAGAACTTTTGATAGTTTGAATTAAAAACCAAACATAAAAAAACTTTAATATATTAATTTTTTTTTTAATTAAAATTAAAAACATTATTTTTTAAAACTGATTTACTTTACATATAAAGGTTTCTAATAACTAAACTAGTTTCAAACAAAATTGAACGTAAGCTTTACTAGTATTATTACGTCATAATCATGTATTAAATTGCAGAACTTATAAAATCACTTAAAAATTTTTCACAGCATCAAAGCTTAAACATTAGTATGTATTACACAAAAATGTTTGTGTTTAATACTGAATTTATTTATTTATTTTCTTCTCGACTGAAATTTTCCGTATAAGTGAGCGTCCGGATAAGTGAATAAGCATTGTACAACTAAACTATTTTTCAATTAAAAAATTAGACTCATATTTCAAACTCGCTTTCAAGTGTCAAAAGCAAAACTAAAAGAGTTTCAAATACACTAGCGTTCTAAAACACACCAGTAAAACAGTATCAAAACAAACCTTGTAAAAGTCGATCCACTGCCTCTGCTTGAAGACCTGCCAGTCGGCTTTCAGGTACAATTCCTCGTCAATCCTCTGCTTGCCCGCCCTCTTGCAAGTCACTTTGATCTCGCCTGCGAACGGGTTGGTTGTTTTCCTACTTCGCTTCACTATTGACAGCTGAAAAATTTGAACGTTGAACCAGTTATTTGTATTTATTTTAAAAGTTATTAAGTGCCCAGACAGTATGAGACAATTAAAGTTTGATATTTCGGTAAAGACCTTGTAAATAATATATTTTTTGTTTACACAATGTAAAGTGAGAAATGAAGAATCAGCATAATATGTAGAAGAATAAAATAAATAATTCTTTTAAGAACAAATTTAACAGATGAAAAAAAAAACTTGCATTCAATAAGGTCGTCAAATGTTTTTTGACAAAATTTTCCAGGTTTTCTAAACTTATTCCAGGTTTTTTAGATAATAATATTTTGGTTTCTTTTGGTTTAAAAGTAAATTTAAGGTAAAAAACTGACTTAGAATGTATAACAACATTGAAAAGACACTGTAAATCAACTTTAATTTTTAAAAACTTTAAAAATTTTTCACATTTTTTCTTTTCTCTTTCACTTCACGGCCTTTTTTCTTGAAGGCCACTTTTTTCTGTCAAATGGACCGTGAGTAGCGTAACTGTCAAACAAATATGCGTTGTATTTGTACGGTCTTTATCTGTTATCTTTTACTAACCTTGAGCTTATATGATCTAATTCATTGATGTGAAACCATTAAAGGCCTGACGGTAATATCAGTTATAACTTTTTAGTTATTGACTGAGTGGTTTTATATTGGTGAGTTTGATTAGTAAGTTTTAGGTAGCGGACAAGAATTAAAAAAAAACAAAGGGCTACGGCCGGTCGATGACACGGTGCTTCGCACCTGTCATCTCTCCGGCCTGCCCTTAGTTTTTTTTTAATTCTTGTCCTTTAGGCCCGGTTACTCTGCTGGTCGGCACCTTTTTGAGTTATGACTTGGATGTACGAGTTAATGTGCTGGTACTTCTAAGTCATGACTAAACTTATTTCACTTAACTTAAAGTTAAGTTATAACTTTAGTTTCACTCTGACGTTGTATGAAAGATAACATGTATAAATTGCTCACGACTTGTTTTATATTTGTGCTACTTATACATAAATTATTTTCTTCTTTATTAATCCACATAGATTAGAATTTTACAAACCATTTGCATTAATTATACCAACTTTTCCTTTTCTGATTTTTTCCAAATGAAATTTGTTAAATTTTTTTTTTTAACTTTATTATATTGTTGCGTCATAATCTGGTAGTCTAACTATTTTTTAAATTTGTTATTTTTTTGCTAACACTCATGTCAAATATATACCAAAAGACATATAGACCAAAGTTTTTTTATTTTTGATGTACTATAACATGTTTGTGAACTTACTTGCTTTTTATAGTAAACACTCCAATTGTTAATTCTTAACTTTTTCAATTCTCGGTTGAATTAAACATGTCATCTATATGTCGGTATACTGCATCATTATTGTTTTATTTGATATATGTTTGTTTTTTGTAAGTCAAAACTTAAGTCAATGCTTCGTTTACTTTATTCATTCAAAGCCATGATCCTTTCCAACAATTTACTTATTAAACTAATTCATTACAGTCACATTTCAGATTAAACTCGTTTTTTCGATATTGATACAAATACGGTTAGTTTATTTTGATTAGTTTAAATATAATCAAGTAGCTGCATTCTAATTAATTTAAGGCTCTATGTTAAATTTAACTTCCAAAAGTTACCCTAGTAGGAATGAAAAATAAAACTCACTTTACCCATTTACTCGTTCGATTTCTCATAATTTATTTCTCTATAAAAAGAAGTATTGTGATTCAATTTGGAAACTGACTTAAAAATCGTCCTTAAATTTAAAATTTCAGGGTTTCTAAAAAACTGGAATTTATAACAAAAATTTATAAAAAACCTGGAAACTTAAACTATTTTACATGTTAAGTAAGTATCTTTCGTATACTTTAATTACTGTTTGTTAATTAAAATGTTTAAGTTTATGCTTTTAAGCTTACACCTTTAGTAAAATTACTTTCTTGACCAGTAAACTAGGTTGAAGTTTCGTGTATTCTCACAATTAGGATAGTTATTTAGATGTACTGCAATTGCATATTTTTTCATAGCTTTTCTGACTGCTAAGGTCTATATGTTTTGTTTACCATCAACATAAGTTCAATGCGTCTCATTTTAGTTTATATGTACATTATTGTTAATCTTGATTATTATTAAAAGTTCATAACTGGCTTTTATTTAAATAAAACTATTATATCATTTATAAAGTTAAGCTATTTTCAAATTAAGTTCTGAAACAGCAGAACAAGACTGATATTGAAATAAAATAAATTTGCGATTGTTTCACTTAACTTTAATGGTTATTCTGATCGGGCTTTTTGCAGTAATAGTAAACCAAAAAAATATTGGTTAAATTATAAATAGTAGTAACTGTTTTTGTCTTACGAAATTAAACTTAATAAGAGAAAGTTTGTATTTTGTTTCCTAAAGTTTTAATCATTTATTTCTTACTTGTTTGGTTTATATGTTAATATTAAGGTGTGCAATGTTTTTTTATGGTTGTTAACCAGCTTTATTTAGCATGTATGTTGATACACTGTTAACAGTAAATTAACAAGTTAGGTTTGAAAATTGATTTAGTTAATCTTATATATTTTGGTTTGTTTAACTACATTGAAGTAGCTGCGATTCTACTTAAATTAATGGTTTTCTTAATCTTAACTCATGGTTTTATAAACTGTCCCCATGGCACGAATTAAAATAATCTCCCTTTACTGTTGAATTGCTTTTAATTGCCCATTTACTTTTTCGATTCCCTGCCGTTTATTGCATCCTATAAAGGGCGGTATTGTCCGTTTTAGGGAACTTTGACTTAAACAACGTCCTAAACCTTGAATTTTCTAATATACAGGGATGCCAAAAACCTTGAACTTCGAACCAAAACTAATGAGATTCTTGAGTTTATACATGTAAAGTAACGAAACTTCGATTATAGATAAAATATGCTTTGTATCACCATAACATAATTTCACTTAATAACACATTAAAAGTACCTTTACAGTATCTTTTCAATGTTGTTATACTATTAAAGCCAGTTTTTTAACTTAAGATTAATTTTAAAGGACAAACTAAAAATGGATAATTTATATCTTTTTTCTATCTAAAGTATTAATTAGTCAATAAATACAGCTTGCTTAATGTTTTAATTTGTGTTTTAGTCTGTTGTACTTGTCTAGCTTGTTAAAGTTAATAAAACTCAGAATTAGTTAAAACACGAGTTTTACTAATGATTTATGTGTTTCCTCTCAAAAAAATTATATTATGTTTTAGTTAACTTTTCATTGTTATTACTGTAGAACTATTTAAAAGTTTGATTAAAAAAAATTTTTATGGTTTTTTTATACTTTAAAATTTTTTAATATTAAATTTTTAAATTTTAAAATAATTTCTTTTGTTCATATGTTTGCACTAATAAGCATTTATCAACAACTTGCTGTGTTGTTTTTTATATATATGACAAATGTAAAGACTCAATTTTGGTAATAGTATAAATATACAGCCATAAAGATTTCAAATGATGCAAGTATTTGACAAACTTTGAAATGAACTACAGGCTAATAAACATATGTTATTGACACAAAGTAGTATGGTTTAACTGTTTTAGTTTGTAACAATGTATTGAAATGATAAGTTCAAAACATCAAACACCTTTAATTTGTATGCACACTTTAAGAAACACACAAAAAGTTGTCTGGGATCAGTGATTAAACAAAGCAATTAAGTAAGCATTCAAAGTCTATTAGTGAATATATAAAGTATACTAGTTAATAAGTAGTGATGGTAGTAACAGCGCAAACCTTTGTATTTATTAGATTGCTTAATAATTACTTTACAATGAGACCAATTTAACTATCATGGATAAACTTTAGCTTAATAAGTTACATGACAAATAAAGTGATATCCTTTAGTAGGAACAGTATAAAACTGAAGTTAACAAAATATAAACAATTTTTTACAATTTTAAAGTTTTATTTGACAAAAATATAGTTACTACTTGAATCAAAGTAATTTTAACTGTTTAGATGAATCTCAAGTTGTTTTTTATTTTTGATTAATTTAAGTTTTATACTGTTTTTAAAAGGTTATCTAAGTAAAATCAATTTAAATAAGCAAGTTAACTGACTATTGTTTAAATATATACATAGAAAACAGTTCAATCATATAAGTAGATTTGTCAATGTACACATTTAAAAGGTCTGTAGTTTCTTTCTTTTTATATTTGCTTTATTTTCTGTCATTAAAAAGTACACCTATCTATGAGGTTGATGAACTGTTTTCCATGTATATGTAAAACATTAGGTACTTAACCAGGATGATGTAGTATCTGTATTCATTTGTTTTTGGGTTTTAATCCTAACTTAAACATGTAGTTTTAACAAAATAAAGGCATCTATAAGGTACGCATTCTAAGTATTACGCACTAGTTTTTTAATAACACTTTCTCTGTTATAAGTAAAGATTCTCTTTAAGTACATACTACGCACCCGCATAAGGTACGCACTAAATTTTTAATAACACATTAATTAAATAGGTTTTCTAAAATAAGGTACGCACCCGCTTAAAGTACGCACTAAATGTTTCAGGCCCCCCACCCATATTTTCAAAAATGGGGATTCCCCCAAACCGAAAATCGGTGGGATACTTTTGATGAAGATTATTTAAATTTATTTTTTAAGGCATTTCGCCGGCGGAGCCGGCGAAAAATTTTTCACATTTTTCCTTTTCTCTTTTTCTTCACGGCCTTTTTTCTTGAAGGCCACCTTTTTCTGTCAAATGGACCGTGAGTAGCGTAACTGCCAAACAAATATACGTTATTGTGTTGTATTTGTACGGTCTTTATCTGTTATCTTTTACTAACCTTGAGCTTATATGATCTAACTTGTCAATGTATAACCATTAAAGGCCTGACGGTAATATCGGTTATATCTTTTTAGTTATTGACTGAGTGGTTTTATATTGGTGAGTTTGAAAAGTAAGTTTAGGGTAGCGGACAAGAATTTAAAAAAAAACAAAGGGCTACGGCCGGTCGATGACACGGTGCTTCGCACCTGTCATCTCCCCGGCCTGCCCTTAGTTTTTTTTTAATTCTTGTCCTTTAGGCCCGGCCACTATGCTGGTCGGCACCTTTTTGAGTTATGACTTGGATGTACGAGTTAACGTGCTAGTACTACTAAGTCATAACTAAACTTTATTTTCACTATAAGTTATTAGATATAACAGACTAATTTCACTCTTTAGTTGTATGAAAGACAACAGATGTAAATTACTCATGAGCCAATTGTTTTAAATACTTCTACTAAAAATTTACATCTTAACTTGTCCACATAAGATTAGGTAAATTTACAAATCATTTGCTTCAATTGTACAAACTTTTCGTTTTCTGCTTTTTTCCACATTAAATCCTTGAACTTTTTTATTTTACTACATTCTTGCGTCATAATCCGGTAGTTTCATTGATTATAAATATATTGATAACTATTCTAGTAGTAGTTATGTATAAATATATGCAACTTATTTTTAAAAACTATTTTTGCAAGTAGTTAAAAATGCTTAAGTAGCAATGGTAAACGTAAAGACAAAACTTTCTATATAAAAATCATTTAGTTTTAACAAGTAACAGCTTAATTGTGTATGTACTAAATTTAATAATGTAAATATCTAATATTTTTTATAAGTTTAAGTAAATAAAAGTTACTTTACATACTAACTATAGACCTTAACGTATTACCAATAAATATTTCAGGTTTTAGTCATATTTAGATTTATTTTTATGTATTTGTTTTTAATTTGTTAACTAAACCGTTCATTTCGTAACAATATTTACTATTGTTAAACAAATACAGTTTATGTTTACGTTTTCTATAGCTACGTTAATTGTATTTAATACATACAATCAGTGGTTCTTTAAATTATTGAGTCTTTAAAAAAACATGTTTTGTTAAACAATTTTTTATGTGGAAAGTAATGACTAATGTTCTTTTATTTTTGATTTATTTTAACTTGTTTGTGTACTTACTTGGTTTTTATAGTTAGTACTCTCAGGTTAGTTCTCGGTTGAATTAAACATGTCATATTTCATGTCGGGATACTGCATTATTTTTGTTATATGTTTGTTTTTTGTAAGTCATAAATAAAGTTGACGCTTCGTATACTTTATTCATTCAAAGTCATGACCCTTTCAGTCAAACTACTTTCTTAACTAATTCAATAAACAAAGTCATATTCCAGATTAAACTCGCTTTTTCGATATTAAATTTAATAGGGTTGATTCTTATATACTTTGATTAGTTTAAATATGTTAAAGTAGCTGCGATTCTAATTTTATGATTAAATTTTTATTAAGCTCTTAGTTCCGAGGTTTCACAAACTAATTTTTTAAATGACCACTTGGCACAAGTAACAAAAAACTCCTTACTGTTGATTACACATTTACTTTTCGGTTCCTCACATTATTATTGACTGTTGCCCCTGTGAAGAGCAATGTTGTCTACTTTTTGGAACCTAGAATCCTGGAAAAACCCTGAATTTCGAACCAAAATTAATAAAAACATTAATTTCTAATACGAATTTTTGTATCAACAAAATATAAATTCATTATATAACACACTTGTAGTACCTTTACAGTATCTTCACAATGTTGTTATGCAATTAAAGACATTTTTTTTACTCATATTTAACTTTTAAGGACCAACTAAAATTGGACCAAAAAACTTGTTTTTTAAAACCTAAAAGAAAATTACATAAAACATTTAGTATTTCCAAAATTAAGATTCTTAATTGAATGTTCTACTATTGCCAATCTCTTCATAGCATTTCTTACTGCTAAGCTCTCAATATTTTGTTTATCACCAATAAAAGACAATATTCTCTTAATATTTTCAAAATATACTAATCTTCGATCTACAGTCAGTTATTAGTGTTTTGTTATTAACTACCATTTTGTTGTGCTTGTTTTTATGGACATTTAAACCTTATGTTTCAAACAATACTTGTTCAAAGTTCATTCTTGTTTCACGATTTGTACAAGTCTTCTCAGTTTTGTATGCTTTTAATGGGCATCTGTTTAATTTATTTTTTGTTTATAAAAACTAGATATAAGTTTCGTGCTTGTTTGGAATTTTTATATTTTAAGATGATAAAGAAATTTTATTTTATCTGTGTAATAATGTAAGTTACGCATTTAAAGTAAGGTACGCCTCTGGGCTTTATGTATTTCAGTACGATCACAAGTTTAGTTTTAGCTATCAAATTAATCAATTGATTCATTATTAATGATTCATTAGTTCACTCTTCAATCTTTTTGTTTTTCTACATAAACTTTGTTTTTTTTTTTCAGACTGTTTCAGTTTGAGTATAAAGTATTTCTTAAATACAAACTTTAATGTGTGTAGATTTTCTTAATGTTTATAAAATAAACTAATTTCCAAACTACAATCAGCTTTTAGTATTTTATCATTGTTGCGCTAATTTCTATAATTCTTTTCAACCTTATTTCTTAATATTTTAAATATTTTTCATTAAACTTTAACTCTTACATTACAATTACAGTTCGAGTATACTTCCTTTAAAGCTTTGAGAGTTTTTCAGTCTAGTTTTACGGTTTGTATAAGTCTCCTTAGTTTTTTATTTTGATGATGAATTGATTGTTTTATACTTAAAAGTTTATTATAAAAAAAGTTCTAATTGTTTGGCATTTTTATATTTAAAATAGTGAAGAAATTTTATTTTATCTATGTAAAAATATGATAGGGTATCTTAAAACTGAGGTACACTTCTGAGCCTTATGTAATTCTGCCTAATGATATTTTAATTTTAATACATCCATCAGTTAATTTATATGTTATATGGTATAAATCTTACCAACTGAAACTAAGTTTAAATGAAAAAATATATATTTATTCAACTAAATTTTATGCATTATAGTTTTAGTAAAAATGTAAGTTCGTTGCTCAAATATATTTGAGTATATATTCTTATAATATTAACTTAATATTTTTTTATCGTCAACCTTTTATTAGCTTCTCTACTATTGATAAGTCTTCTGGTTGTCACTAATATGAAATACATTAGAATTAAGTAAATGTTCCGTTAAAAGTAATAAAACGTCAGCATTCATGGTAAGCAAGATAATTTACTATAATTAGACTTTATGTGAACGTTTTCCGTTATATAAGTATTGGTATAAAAATTAAAAAAGTTCTGGGATAAATTGGGACATAGTTTTAACTAATGATTTGTTTTACAAAAGTTCAACAAAGTTGAAATTGGATTCATTGTCATAATTTAAATTATGTTTAATTGTTTTCTTCTAATGGCTGTTTAAAAAAAATCTTTGGTTTCTCTTAAAGTAATTCTATTGTTTACATATTGGTCTAGTTCGTTACTATATTTTAGTTTTGTTGTTTCGTAATTGTATATATAGAACGAAGTTAAGTAAAGACTAATGATTTATTGGACTAATTTTACTCTGACGTTGTTTAAAAGAGATAAAGCCCGTACAAGTTGCTCATATTTATTTTTTCTAGTTTTTTGCAACCGATATCTAAGCCACAAAATATTTAAGTTGTTCACTGTAGTCGTTATTATTATTAAGCATAATGTATCGTTGGAACCTTTAATTGTTATTAAATAGACACTAAGCTAAACTTTTCCATATAGCTATTTTGGTCTCCTTCATAAAAATGTATAGTTACACCTTAGTTTGTACTCATAAAACGTGGCCATTTTTAAAAATCTAACAAACAAATTACTTTCTTTTTCATGAAACTTTGGTATTTTTATTTATTCATAATTATTGCGTCATAATTTTGTATAGTCTCATTATTTATAAATTAGAATTTAAGATTACCACAAGTTATGGACACATAGTAAATATCAGATGTTGTTTAGTTTTAAAATGTTTGTACTTTATTAGCGAAGTATACATGTATCATATAATGCAGGCATTACTAACATATGCATAATAAATAATTAATAACATGTTTTTTAAATAAAATTCTTGTATTAAAACATATATGGTAATCAAATAGTAATATTTATTGCCTGATCTCGTTTGATTTAGTTCAAACTAGTGAAACATTGTTTTGTTAATAAACAATTGAATTGATTATTCTCCATATCATTTAATCAAAAACTTTCATTGTGATCTATAAAGTAAAAAGTACCCAATACTTTTTTTATACTAATAATTACTTTTTGTGTTTATTGTAAAATTTAGATCATTCAGGGTTGCCAAAAAACCTTGAATTTGTGAAATTTTGAATAAATCTTGGAATTTTAAACAATTTTTGCATGTTAAGTAGTAAAATCTTGGTTCGACGCGAATAATCTATCAAATGTATAAACACTTTCTGTCATCATTATTTTTTTATTTTTAAATACATTTAAAGTAGCTTCACAGTAATGTTGTGTTACTGTTTAACACAGTTTTTTACCTTAAACTTAACTTTTAAAGAAATATAGACCAATAAACGTGTAAAACCTAGAAAAAATCCTGTGGCAACCCTGATCATAAGTCTTGATTTATTTAAATCAATTTCGATATTAAACAATTATTTTTGTTTGTTTTCCTACCAATTTAATTTGATAGAGCAGTGTTTCTTAATTAAACAGTTTTGTTCATGCAATTTTGTACATTCGTGATTACATACACTTATTCTCAACGAGATTAAAATCATATCTAGTTTCCTATTTTTAGTTGGTAGTACATTTTTTTGTTCGTATTACTGTAATATTAATTAAAGTTTTGTTTAACTATGGTTTCTTTTAAATCAATCTAATGTATACATCTGTATATTTTCTTATACTCTCCTATAATTTTCAAAGTATACTGATTTAAAAAAAAAAAGTTCTTAGTATTTAATCATTAATTATCATCTTTTTTATATGATTATTTCCAATTTTATTCTTTAAACAACATTTATTTAACTTAAACTTAAAGATAATAATTACATTTCGAATATACTTCTTTTATAAAGGCTTTGTGATTTTTTTAGTCTTAATTTCACGTCCTTTAAAGATTATCATGTCTTCTACGACCAAAAATTAAATGTGCCTTTAAATTTAAAAATTAAACAATAGCTAGCTTAACTTATGTTTTTGTTATAATCGAACAATTTAAGGCCAGTTCAAAAACTATTTATAAGTTTTGGGGTCTTGTTTAGTTATTGTTAAAAGTAATTTTGATTATTCCATTTAAAGCCTAGTTTTTTTTGTCTATCATACGTAATGGTCTTGTCTAAGTTGTACTTTTGGCAAATATGTCAATAAAGTTGAAAAACAATAAATATAAGTATTACTTTTTGAGTCTTATAAAATCTAAACTGTTTGGTTTAACAATGCCTCAAACTTTCATATATGTTTCCATAACTAAAAAAGTTAACTAAATGTTATATTTTGTTTCCCATCTTTTCTTAATGGTTCTAAATATTCATACTTCTTCTGTTTATCACCAATATAAAACTCAATGGAGTTAGGCAAATATTTCTTAGTTCTTTTTTTCCGAATGTAACCACTTCGTTGTAGCATTCATTGTTAACAATGTAGTTTTTTCTATTGTTGTGGGGCCGTTTTTCATTCGCTAAGTATTGGCTTATAGTTTAACAAAACCTGGAATTAGTTCAAAAATGTCTTTTACTAATGATTTATTTATTTCCACTCATATTTTAGCTAATGCTTCATTGATGTTACTGTAGAATTTTATAAAGTTTGTGCAAAAAAATGTTTTTATGGTTTATTATGAACTTATTCTAGTGTTTATTTGTAAGTCTAGTTTGTTATTATACTTTAAATTTCTTACTACATTAAATTATACTTCGATAAATTTTGGTTTAAAAGTTGTTCCCGGATTGAAAAGTATGTTTTACTCGTGATTTATTTTACCTTAACAAGACTAAACTTTGATCCAGTTATCCCCTTTATACATTTAATTAACATTGTTTTGTTGTTGTTACAGTAAAGTTATTTTAAGGTTTGTTTTAAATGAATCTACGTGTTCTCTTTAATTAATATTGTTTGTGTATAAGTCTTGTTTGATCTTATATTATGTTTTTTTGTTTCGTAATTTAGTTCTGCTTCTTGCCTAAGGTTAAGTAAAGACTAAATGTAATTATATATACTTATAATTAAAATGTATTTTGTATGCTTTGAAAATCTTATAGGGTTTTTAAAGGTAGGATAGTTATTGATTTATAAGGTAATAAAACTCTTGGGTTAACTAAAATATATATTTCACACTTATCGACATTAAAATGTATAAATTCTCATATTTTTAGATATTTTTATGATTTCTTATGAATGTCGAGTTATTTAAAATTTTGTTCAACCTGAACTAATAGCGTTTGTTATTGAGAGTTAATGTTGTTTCGTATTTAATTCTACTAACAGCCCAAAGCTAACTAAATACTAAACAGAGTTTTATTATTTGTTTTTACAGATAGTTTTAAACTAAAAGTAAAGCTTAATGTTTTATAGTATATATCCTTGGTGTTTTATTATGAATGATTAAGTTTCATTGTAGACAACCTTGGTATTATTCTATAAGTAACACAAAAGTTTTGCATCGTAGTTTAGTTTATCAATATTTATTGTAATTATAATAGTTAAAGTATTTTATGGTATTTAATAAGTCTCATAAATAGCAAGTATCTTGTAGACGGTTTGTTTATCAGTTATAAGTTGTTCATGTCACTATTTTAGTTTAGTTACAATTAGACATACTACGTGTTGTTTGTTTTACATTTATAAGCCGTTACGCCAACTAATTCTTAATTTGAGGTTGTTATCTTTAAATATATTTTAACAATGATTTTATTATTTCAAATAATTTATTTTTTAAAGGGTATTGGTTTAGAGTAGAACAAAACTGTGGGATTAGTGGTGAATTATGTCATATTTGTATTTAAACAACCTTATTTTAACAATATTGAAATTAGATCCAATTTTGTATTTAGTTGGTAGTTCATTATTTTGTTCGTATTACCGTAAAATTGATTAAAAGTTTGTTTGAAAAATATTCTCTATTGTGTCTCTAAAATTAATAGCGTTTGTTTATAAGTCAAAAACGGTTTTACATTTATATTTGGTTGTTTCGTAAGTTAATTCTACTTCTATCCCACTACAGTATTTTATTATCAATCATCATCTTGTTGTGTTGGTTTGTATGATTAGTTCAACTTTATGTCTCAAACAATACTTACTTTACCTTCACGTAATGAACACTGTTCAAATATACTTCCTAATTAAAATCTTTTTGACTTATTCAGTCCACTTTCATAGTATATATCATTTTTATTTGATATTCAACCGTTACACATGACTTTTTTAACGCTAAGTGTGTATCTAAACTGAAAAATAGCTAGCTTAAGTTTAGTTTTTTATTATTATTAAATATTCAGGCCTTATTGTAAAATATCAATTTGTCCGCCATTTTTATCTTATATCTTCCTTAGGCTTTGCTTTGTTATATAAATGTGAAACATTTTTTGTTAGATATATCTCGTTGGTTTTTGTAGATATATTGCACATCAAGCTTTAATACTTTGTATTTCTTTTTTCAGCTGTTAAAACAATTTTTTAATCTTTTCTGTTTCCATTGTTTTATGTTCTTTGTTTCCTACTTACTGTGTATATTTCTTTCAAGTTTAATTTTAACAACATCTGAGCTTGTTTGGTTTTTTAATCTAGTTTAGTTTAAATATTGAAACAATCTCTGTGACAAACCAGCGATTCATTTATTTTCATTCTAAAGTTTTTAGTAGTTTAATTTTTAAGCAACTTAGTTATTTACAACAATTGTATAATAAGCAAAATTCTTTTAAAGTTCCAAAGTAGTATATAAACAGGGTTGCAAAAAGACTTGAAAACCTGGGATTTGACAACTTGGGTTAAAAAACTCTCGAAAAACCTAGAATTTTGAGCTAAAACCATTAAAAAATCTGTAAAAATCTGAAATTTTTAAACTTTTTATGTTAAGTATTGAATATTTTATTAAATACGATTACGTATAAAAAAAAATATATATCATTTAAAAATATATATACTTGAATTTTCTTTATAGTACGGCGTTTTACTAGTTAAAACAACTATTCAGCTTTAATTTTAATTTGTACTAAAAATGAGCAAAAACTCTTGTTATTGAAAAAGCCTGGAAGAAATTTTCAAAAAAACTATTGGTAACCCAGTATAAAGTTTCGTTTTTTTGTACCGTGGTTTTTAGTATTACTTTCTGGATATTGACTACAAGTTATACATATTTGTAGTAAATAATCCGGCTATCATACTCTAAATCAAGTTCAACAATTATATGGAAGTAATTCAGAGTTACGTTGTTGTTTTATGTTTCCTTGAAATAGTCTTGTTTGTTCGCTGTATCGTCGCCTGTTCGAATTCCATGTCTAAAACATTGTAAGTTTTTATTTTGTGTTATTAAAAACACTTAGAACTAGTCTCTTGCCTAAATTAAAGCAAGTTCAAACATTCATTTTAAGGCTTTTCAAGCCCTTAGATTTTACTTTGTTTTTGTTAAATTACTTGCATTAGCTGAGTAACTTTAAAACTTAGTTTAACCGTTGAATTAGTGTAAACTGTCTTTTTTTCACATCTTTCAAATACACTAATTTTTTAAAATTGCTCTAAAGTTTATTTTCAGTGCTTATAAAACAATGATTTTGATTTATCATTCTAAATGTGAAATTCACCCATTTTTTATGCAACAATAAATCCATATAAATCCAATATTCAAAATTTTCCTGTCCAGTCCACTTTTACTCTACAAAATTTTGAAAACATCGAAGTTTTAAGGATAGTGACGTAATAATAAAAACATTGATATGTTATGGTAGTATTAGTATTATTAGTAAAGGTTTAAACTCAAAAACTTAAAGTTTTCCATCATCTGTAAAAAACCTTGATATCCAGTCTGACAACTGTGCTACAAACATTAGAATATAGCAAGTTGATGAAAACATCAGTTAGAAAAAGAACAAGTAGTTAAGTAAAGTTGCTAGATTACAAAAAATTGAATTTGCACGTGTTTTAAATACATTTGGCTTTAATCTGATTAAAATCTGACAACAACGCTTAAAAGCTTCAACAAAAAAATTTGCAGTTCTATTTAAGAAGTTTCTTTAACAAATCAGTCACAGTCTTCGTAAATATAGTTTGGTGGTTGCTCATCACAAACATAGTCGTAGTCATTCGGTTGTAAATACGGATTTTGATTGGAGTTTATCGGGTTTAAGTATGCCGGCTCTTGTTGCTCGTAATTTTTTTGCGTCAAACAAAGTCTTTGTTTTTTAAGCTCATGTTTCTCGTAACTTTTTGGTGTTAGATATTGCGACTCCGGTTGTACAATTTATTCAACTAGAAATGCGATCAGCCCAATGGTTCATAACCTCCTTTGCAAATTATCTGTTATTAAAAATATTTATATTCGTTGTGCTACTGACCTAGGTTATTATATATATATAAAAATAAAGTTCTTGATTTCAAAAAAAAAGACTTGAGGATTTAGATAAAATTTATTTTAGCCTATAAATTTTAAATATATGATAGAATAAATCACAACTTAAAACGAATTAATATAAACTCTTATAAACATATCAAGTTAATTCTACAAGTACAAGTAACCGTGTCCTGTATACAAAATTAAGAAAATATAGAATATTAAGTAGAGTGACTTAATAATTAAAATATTGATATTATGATTGATAGTATACTAGTATGTATTACTACTAGTATTAATAGTATAATAGTATCTAGCTGGTATTAATACTAAAAAAAACTTATAAGTTTTCCATCATTTGTAGAAATACTTGACATATGTAAAGCCTGACAACTGTGCTGCAAACTGTTAAAATACGACAGTTAATAAAATCTTCATTTGGATATAACAAGTACTGTTATGTAACGTTGCCATATTTTTAAAAACTGATTTTGTACGTTTTTTGAATACGTTTGGTTTTAGATGATTAAATTCTGGCAACTACGCTTTAAAGCTTCAACTTGAAAGTTTTCACTTGTTGCCTATGTAAAGCTTTATATAAAAATAATAGTCAAGTTGTATTTATTTTTGTCAAGAAAGTTAAAAGTTACTTTTTTTGTTGAAACTTTTTTTGTTTGAACCTTAAAAAAATATTACTCATTTCCGATAGGGAGAGCTTACAAATTTTAGAACACCGTGAAACAATGTAAACAGTCTAACAGCCATTCAGTTTTCTATAACTACAATTGGACTACAGCTGATGATTTTTTAATTCAACAGTTTCTGTTTTTATTGATTATGTTCACCTGATATACTCCTATTAGTTTTTATAAGGTTAAGAGTCACTTATAAGTTTTAAACGATAGTTTTTATGAGTAACTAACTAATACATTTTTTTATATTTAAGCTAAATATAACTTTAGCTGTTAGCTGTTATTTAGCTGTTAAAAGTAGTTTTTTAATTATGAATTATAGTTAAAATATTTAAATTCAATAGCTGACTTAAACTGACAGTTTTTAAATGATTAAAATATACTTTAAGAGACTGACCCTGTTTTCCATTTGTTTTAGTTCTTATTTTAAATCAGTTTATATTTGTTAAAAATTTAAGTTTTCAATATTATAAGTGTTCAAGTCCCCACACCGACACGGTTTTTGATAGACATTAACTGTTTTTTTAAATTGATATTCTGTGAGCTATTATAAAAATAATAACAATAAAACTACTTTGTTACTATGATAAAGATTAGTAAAGGTTGAAATATTGTAAACAAATATTGTAGTTTAACAAATGTTATCAAATTCAACTCGTGATCTCGGAGTATAATCAGTATATTGATTTGCTTTTTTCTTTTAGGCTTATGTATCAACTGAGCTTGATGTACTCCGGGCTACTTGGGTCTCTAGCTTTATTTAAAACCACCTCTGTAAGAGGTTCAGCAGTTTTGACAGGAGCCAGATTCGCAATAGTTTCGAGGCCATCTTTATCTTTAGTTGCTAACTCTGTCCGCGACCGAGTGCGAGAGGGTTTAAGAGCTAATAGCCACTTCATTTTACTTATAAGATCAGTTTAAATATAGACTAACAAGTATCTATATGCTTTATTATACAACAGAATAAAAGACACATTAAGAAATGTTTACTACTTTCTAAGGCTTCTTGCAGTTCGCGATACTAGTTGTGCTGTAACAAATGGTTGCTCGTACAGTTTACTGGTTCAGAACACGTAGGGACTTATACTTCCTCGTTGACACCGGCGCGAGATGAAAAGATACAATATTGAAATTAAGAAGAGAAAGATAGATGCAATAAGTTTATGCCAGTGAATGTGTGGGCTTATACGTAGAGTTCAATGTTCAAATTGACCCAAACTGGAATTTGTTGCTGGAGGACAGTTTGTCTGCTACAGTATGCGTAAACTTATGAGTATTGCACGTTAACAACTCAAATCGACGTTGCTAAAGTAGGTATACAAAATGTGTATAGAACAAAGTATAAAAACTACGAAGGTATGAAGTAAAGTACAAAGTAAACGTTTTAAAAAAGCAAATACTTGAATAAGAAGGTTTTGGCGGAGATCATCTAGATTTCCAAGATGGCAGCTTATGCTCAAAGCGTCAAGAGAGGTTTTGACGGGGATCAGCTAGATTCCCAAAATGGCGGCTTACGCTCAAAGCGCTAAGTGACGTGAAGCTGCTTTCTTCTTGACATGAAGTCGGTAAAACTTGCTATTTCATTCGCTCGGCTGCTTATGTACACCTCGATTAAATAACAGTTCCGCATGATCAAGTTCCGCATGATAAATATACTAATCATTATGAATATAAAGTTCAATTTACCTCAAGTTAAACAATTTACGAAATACCACATAATCAAGTACCTAAAAACATACTTGAAATTTAAATCAAATTACAAACAAGATTCATTAAAATTACTTTAACCAAATTTTTTTTAATAAAAATATACTATCTAATCATTACAAATATAAAGTTTAAATTAGACTTCAAGTAAAATCAATTACGAGAAGCTGAAACAATCAAGCATCTCAAAAAAAACTTCAAATTTAAATTAAGTTACAAACGAGATTCATTAAAATTACTTTAACCAAATTTTTTTTAATAAAAATATACTAATCATTATAAGTATAAAGTTTAATTTAGATCTCAAGTTAAACGAATTACAAGAAGCTGAAACAATCAAACATTACAAAATATATACTTGAAATTTAATTTAAATTACAAACGAGATTCATTAAAATTACTTTAAACACATTTTTTTTAAAATTTATAATCATTAGAAATATAAAGTTTAATTTTGACCTCAATTTAAACATTTTACGAGATACCACATAATCAAGTATCACAAAATATACTTGAAATTTTAATTAAATTACAAACGAGATTCATCCAAATTGCTTTAAGCACATTTTTTAATAAAAATATACTAACCATTATAAATATGAAGTTTAATTTTGACCTAAAGTTAGACAATTTACGAAATACCACATAATCAAGTATCAAAAATTATACTTTAAATTTAAATTAAATTACAAACGAGTTTAATTCGAATTGCACTCGAATTACACCAGGCATCATTTTATTGATAACAATATACTAATCATTATGAATATAATGTTTAATTTAGACCTCAAGTTAAACGAATTACGAGAAGCTCAACAATCAAGCATCACAAAATATATACTTGAAATTAAATTAAACTACAAACGAGATTCATCCAAATTGCTTTAAGCACTTTTTTTAATAATTACTAATCATTACAAATATAAAGTTTAATTTAGAACTCAAGTTAAATCAATTACGAGAAGCTCAACAATCAAGCATCACAAAAAAAAAATTAAATTTAAATTAAATTACAAACGAGTTTCATTCAAATTGCACCAGGCATTATTTTTTTTTATAATAGAATACTAATCATTATGTTTATAATGTTTAATTTAGACCTCAAGTTAAACGAATTACGAGAAGCTCAACAATCAAGTATCACAAAATATAACTAAAATTCAAATTAATTCAAATTGCTATGAGCAATTCTTTGTAAGTATATTTGAAATGAAAAGTATAATAACCATTTATAGTATAGTTATCTTTAAATTGATTTATTTTAGATTAAAATTTTTTGTAAACGTATTATTAAAGTATTATGTTTGAATAAGATTTGTTATTTTAGCGCTGACGAGGTTTTTGACCGAAACATAGTTTGCATAATATAATCTTGAAAGAACAAATACATTAATTCTCTTCTAGTAATTAAGATCTCTTTATTTGTTTTGTAAAAATCGAAGCATATAATATTGTGTTAACATTATATACTAGCGTTGAGGATCAATTTAAAGTTGATGTGTAGTTCAGCAATTATTAAACTGTTCTGTAAGCGGAAGGTTGTGAGATAGAGTCCACTAGTCACAGTTTGACCCTTCGTGCAATTTAGACCCGTTCCCAAAATAACTACGTACAACTTGGCTCAAATGTAACTAAAAACATTGAAAACAGAAATCAATAGTGTTATTGGTAAATCTTCAGGCACTTTCTCTCGTTTGACTGCACAAGTTTAAAACATACCAGTTAGCTATAAATCTTTTGCACAGCAGTTTTGTTGTTCGAAATACAGATAAAACGAACTTAAACTGTGAAAGTAATGGTTTATAAGGTCGATCAAAACATTAAAATCAAATTTTGATATTTGTTAGGTAATAAAATTTT
>NW_028140408.1:0-27586 GCF_965202585.1 Thalia democratica | reverse complement strand
GCATCCTATTGGTAAAAATACTTGCTTAATTTTACAATACAGTTAGTTTCAAGATTACACTTGCTCTCCGACCTAAGTACTAACTAATTTGTTGAATAGATTGTTCTTACTAATGAGCTATACAAACACAGTTGTGCTAACATTCATTATACATTACAATAAACATGCACAAAGTGAACTTATTGTAACAAAGGGCTACGGCCGGTCGATGACACGGTGCTCCGCACCTGTCATCTCCCCGGCCTGCCCTTAGTTTTTTTTTAATTCTTGTCCTTTAGGCCCGGTTACTCTGCTGGTCGGCACCTTTTTGAGTTATGACTTGGATGTACGAGTTAATGTGCTAGTACTTTTAAGTCATGACTGAATATAAATTTCACTTAACTAGAACATATAACAGAATTTTATTAACTATTAAGTTGTATGAAAGATTAAAATTACTCATGAGCCATTTGTTTTAAATACTTCTGCAAAATATTTACGTCTTAATTAGGTAAATTTATAAATCATTTGCATTAATCGTACAAGAGCGACTTGTTTTTAATTTCATTATTCATACATAAAACAATTTGTTCTTAATTTGTCCACTTAAAGGCAGGGAATTCAAAAAATCATTTGCATCAATTATACGAACTTTTCTTTTTCTGCTATTTTTCCACATTAAATCCTTAAATTTATTTTTTTTTTCTTTACCATATTGTTGCGTCATAATGAGGTAGTCTCTTTTTTTAAATAATTTCTTAGGTTTGTGCTACTTATGTAAAATACATGCAAGTTATATTTATAAACTATCTTTTTAAGTAAATAACTTCTTGTACTTCACACTTCCGAAATTCCGTTGATCAATCTTTGTGTATATTCTTCTTTGTAAAGTATTAGTCCGTTCACACAACCCGTTTAAAGTAGGTAAAAGCCTTAAAATTAAGCTGCATCCTATTGGTAAAAATACTTGCTTAATTTTACAATACAGTTAGTTTCAAGATTACACTTGCTCTCCGACCTAAGTACTAACTAATTTGTTGAATAGATTGTTCTTACTAATGAGCTATACAAACACAGTTGTGCTAACATTCATTATACATTACAATAAACATGCACAAAGTGAACTTATTGTAACAAAGGGCTACGGCCGGTCGATGACACGGTGCTCCGCACCTGTCATCTCCCCGGCCTGCCCTTAGTTTTTTTTTAATTCTTGTCCTTTAGGCCCGGTTACTCTGCTGGTCGGCACCTTTTTGAGTTATGACTTGGATGTACGAGTTAATGTGCTAGTACTTTTAAGTCATGACTGAATATAAATTTCACTTAACTAGAACATATAACAGAATTTTATTAACTATTAAGTTGTATGAAAGATTAAAATTACTCATGAGCCATTTGTTTTAAATACTTCTGCAAAATATTTACGTCTTAATTAGGTAAATTTATAAATCATTTGCATTAATCGTACAAGAGCGACTTGTTTTTAATTTCATTATTCATACATAAAACAATTTGTTCTTAATTTGTCCACTTAAAGGCAGGGAATTCAAAAAATCATTTGCATCAATTATACGAACTTTTCTTTTTCTGCTATTTTTCCACATTAAATCCTTAAATTTATTTTTTTTTTCTTTACCATATTGTTGCGTCATAATGAGGTAGTCTCTTTTTTTAAATAATTTCTTAGGTTTGTGCTACTTATGTAAAATACATGCAAGTTATATTTATAAACTATCTTTTTAAGTAAATAACTTCTTGTACTTCACACTTCCGAAATTCCGTTGATCAATCTTTGTGTATATTCTTCTTTGTAAAGTATTAGTCCGTTCACACAACCCGTTTAAAGTAGGTAAAAGCCTTAAAATTAAGCTGCATCCTATTGGTAAAAATACTTGCTTAATTTTACAATACAGTTAGTTTCAAGATTACACTTGCTCTCCGACCTAAGTACTAACTAATTTGTTGAATAGATTGTTCTTACTAATGAGCTATACAAACACAGTTGTGCTAACATTCATTATACATTACAATAAACATGCACAAAGTGAACTTATTGTAACAAAGGGCTACGGCCGGTCGATGACACGGTGCTCCGCACCTGTCATCTCCCCGGCCTGCCCTTAGTTTTTTTTTAATTCTTGTCCTTTAGGCCCGGTTACTCTGCTGGTCGGCACCTTTTTGAGTTATGACTTGGATGTACGAGTTAATGTGCTAGTACTTTTAAGTCATGACTGAATATAAATTTCACTTAACTAGAACATATAACAGAATTTTATTAACTATTAAGTTGTATGAAAGATTAAAATTACTCATGAGCCATTTGTTTTAAATACTTCTGCAAAATATTTACGTCTTAATTAGGTAAATTTATAAATCATTTGCATTAATCGTACAAGAGCGACTTGTTTTTAATTTCATTATTCATACATAAAACAATTTGTTCTTAATTTGTCCACTTAAAGGCAGGGAATTCAAAAAATCATTTGCATCAATTATACGAACTTTTCTTTTTCTGCTATTTTTCCACATTAAATCCTTAAATTTATTTTTTTTTTCTTTACCATATTGTTGCGTCATAATGAGGTAGTCTCTTTTTTTAAATAATTTCTTAGGTTTGTGCTACTTATGTAAAATACATGCAAGTTATATTTATAAACTATCTTTTTAAGTAAATAACTTCTTGTACTTCACACTTCCGAAATTCCGTTGATCAATCTTTGTGTATATTCTTCTTTGTAAAGTATTAGTCCGTTCACACAACCCGTTTAAAGTAGGTAAAAGCCTTAAAATTAAGCTGCATCCTATTGGTAAAAATACTTGCTTAATTTTACAATACAGTTAGTTTCAAGATTACACTTGCTCTCCGACCTAAGTACTAACTAATTTGTTGAATAGATTGTTCTTACTAATGAGCTATACAAACACAGTTGTGCTAACATTCATTATACATTACAATAAACATGCACAAAGTGAACTTATTGTAACAAAGGGCTACGGCCGGTCGATGACACGGTGCTCCGCACCTGTCATCTCCCCGGCCTGCCCTTAGTTTTTTTTTAATTCTTGTCCTTTAGGCCCGGTTACTCTGCTGGTCGGCACCTTTTTGAGTTATGACTTGGATGTACGAGTTAATGTGCTAGTACTTTTAAGTCATGACTGAATATAAATTTCACTTAACTAGAACATATAACAGAATTTTATTAACTATTAAGTTGTATGAAAGATTAAAATTACTCATGAGCCATTTGTTTTAAATACTTCTGCAAAATATTTACGTCTTAATTAGGTAAATTTATAAATCATTTGCATTAATCGTACAAGAGCGACTTGTTTTTAATTTCATTATTCATACATAAAACAATTTGTTCTTAATTTGTCCACTTAAAGGCAGGGAATTCAAAAAATCATTTGCATCAATTATACGAACTTTTCTTTTTCTGCTATTTTTCCACATTAAATCCTTAAATTTATTTTTTTTTTCTTTACCATATTGTTGCGTCATAATGAGGTAGTCTCTTTTTTTAAATAATTTCTTAGGTTTGTGCTACTTATGTAAAATACATGCAAGTTATATTTATAAACTATCTTTTTAAGTAAATAACTTCTTGTACTTCACACTTCCGAAATTCCGTTGATCAATCTTTGTGTATATTCTTCTTTGTAAAGTATTAGTCCGTTCACACAACCCGTTTAAAGTAGGTAAAAGCCTTAAAATTAAGCTGCATCCTATTGGTAAAAATACTTGCTTAATTTTACAATACAGTTAGTTTCAAGATTACACTTGCTCTCCGACCTAAGTACTAACTAATTTGTTGAATAGATTGTTCTTACTAATGAGCTATACAAACACAGTTGTGCTAACATTCATTATACATTACAATAAACATGCACAAAGTGAACTTATTGTAACAAAGGGCTACGGCCGGTCGATGACACGGTGCTCCGCACCTGTCATCTCCCCGGCCTGCCCTTAGTTTTTTTTTAATTCTTGTCCTTTAGGCCCGGTTACTCTGCTGGTCGGCACCTTTTTGAGTTATGACTTGGATGTACGAGTTAATGTGCTAGTACTTTTAAGTCATGACTGAATATAAATTTCACTTAACTAGAACATATAACAGAATTTTATTAACTATTAAGTTGTATGAAAGATTAAAATTACTCATGAGCCATTTGTTTTAAATACTTCTGCAAAATATTTACGTCTTAATTAGGTAAATTTATAAATCATTTGCATTAATCGTACAAGAGCGACTTGTTTTTAATTTCATTATTCATACATAAAACAATTTGTTCTTAATTTGTCCACTTAAAGGCAGGGAATTCAAAAAATCATTTGCATCAATTATACGAACTTTTCTTTTTCTGCTATTTTTCCACATTAAATCCTTAAATTTATTTTTTTTTTCTTTACCATATTGTTGCGTCATAATGAGGTAGTCTCTTTTTTTAAATAATTTCTTAGGTTTGTGCTACTTATGTAAAATACATGCAAGTTATATTTATAAACTATCTTTTTAAGTAAATAACTTCTTGTACTTCACACTTCCGAAATTCCGTTGATCAATCTTTGTGTATATTCTTCTTTGTAAAGTATTAGTCCGTTCACACAACCCGTTTAAAGTAGGTAAAAGCCTTAAAATTAAGCTGCATCCTATTGGTAAAAATACTTGCTTAATTTTACAATACAGTTAGTTTCAAGATTACACTTGCTCTCCGACCTAAGTACTAACTAATTTGTTGAATAGATTGTTCTTACTAATGAGCTATACAAACACAGTTGTGCTAACATTCATTATACATTACAATAAACATGCACAAAGTGAACTTATTGTAACAAAGGGCTACGGCCGGTCGATGACACGGTGCTCCGCACCTGTCATCTCCCCGGCCTGCCCTTAGTTTTTTTTTAATTCTTGTCCTTTAGGCCCGGTTACTCTGCTGGTCGGCACCTTTTTGAGTTATGACTTGGATGTACGAGTTAATGTGCTAGTACTTTTAAGTCATGACTGAATATAAATTTCACTTAACTAGAACATATAACAGAATTTTATTAACTATTAAGTTGTATGAAAGATTAAAATTACTCATGAGCCATTTGTTTTAAATACTTCTGCAAAATATTTACGTCTTAATTAGGTAAATTTATAAATCATTTGCATTAATCGTACAAGAGCGACTTGTTTTTAATTTCATTATTCATACATAAAACAATTTGTTCTTAATTTGTCCACTTAAAGGCAGGGAATTCAAAAAATCATTTGCATCAATTATACGAACTTTTCTTTTTCTGCTATTTTTCCACATTAAATCCTTAAATTTATTTTTTTTTTCTTTACCATATTGTTGCGTCATAATGAGGTAGTCTCTTTTTTTAAATAATTTCTTAGGTTTGTGCTACTTATGTAAAATACATGCAAGTTATATTTATAAACTATCTTTTTAAGTAAATAACTTCTTGTACTTCACACTTCCGAAATTCCGTTGATCAATCTTTGTGTATATTCTTCTTTGTAAAGTATTAGTCCGTTCACACAACCCGTTTAAAGTAGGTAAAAGCCTTAAAATTAAGCTGCATCCTATTGGTAAAAATACTTGCTTAATTTTACAATACAGTTAGTTTCAAGATTACACTTGCTCTCCGACCTAAGTACTAACTAATTTGTTGAATAGATTGTTCTTACTAATGAGCTATACAAACACAGTTGTGCTAACATTCATTATACATTACAATAAACATGCACAAAGTGAACTTATTGTAACAAAGGGCTACGGCCGGTCGATGACACGGTGCTCCGCACCTGTCATCTCCCCGGCCTGCCCTTAGTTTTTTTTTTAATTCTTGTCCTTTAGGCCCGGTTACTCTGCTGGTCGGCACCTTTTTGAGTTATGACTTGGATGTACGAGTTAATGTGCTAGTACTTTTAAGTCATGACTGAATATAAATTTCACTTAACTAGAACATATAACAGAATTTTATTAACTATTAAGTTGTATGAAAGATTAAAATTACTCATGAGCCATTTGTTTTAAATACTTCTGCAAAATATTTACGTCTTAATTAGGTAAATTTATAAATCATTTGCATTAATCGTACAAGAGCGACTTGTTTTTAATTTCATTATTCATACATAAAACAATTTGTTCTTAATTTGTCCACTTAAAGGCAGGGAATTCAAAAAATCATTTGCATCAATTATACGAACTTTTCTTTTTCTGCTATTTTTCCACATTAAATCCTTAAATTTATTTTTTTTTTCTTTACCATATTGTTGCGTCATAATGAGGTAGTCTCTTTTTTTAAATAATTTCTTAGGTTTGTGCTACTTATGTAAAATACATGCAAGTTATATTTATAAACTATCTTTTTAAGTAAATAACTTCTTGTACTTCACACTTCCGAAATTCCGTTGATCAATCTTTGTGTATATTCTTCTTTGTAAAGTATTAGTCCGTTCACACAACCCGTTTAAAGTAGGTAAAAGCCTTAAAATTAAGCTGCATCCTATTGGTAAAAATACTTGCTTAATTTTACAATACAGTTAGTTTCAAGATTACACTTGCTCTCCGACCTAAGTACTAACTAATTTGTTGAATAGATTGTTCTTACTAATGAGCTATACAAACACAGTTGTGCTAACATTCATTATACATTACAATAAACATGCACAAAGTGAACTTATTGTAACAAAGGGCTACGGCCGGTCGATGACACGGTGCTCCGCACCTGTCATCTCCCCGGCCTGCCCTTAGTTTTTTTTTAATTCTTGTCCTTTAGGCCCGGTTACTCTGCTGGTCGGCACCTTTTTGAGTTATGACTTGGATGTACGAGTTAATGTGCTAGTACTTTTAAGTCATGACTGAATATAAATTTCACTTAACTAGAACATATAACAGAATTTTATTAACTATTAAGTTGTATGAAAGATTAAAATTACTCATGAGCCATTTGTTTTAAATACTTCTGCAAAATATTTACGTCTTAATTAGGTAAATTTATAAATCATTTGCATTAATCGTACAAGAGCGACTTGTTTTTAATTTCATTATTCATACATAAAACAATTTGTTCTTAATTTGTCCACTTAAAGGCAGGGAATTCAAAAAATCATTTGCATCAATTATACGAACTTTTCTTTTTCTGCTATTTTTCCACATTAAATCCTTAAATTTATTTTTTTTTTCTTTACCATATTGTTGCGTCATAATGAGGTAGTCTCTTTTTTTAAATAATTTCTTAGGTTTGTGCTACTTATGTAAAATACATGCAAGTTATATTTATAAACTATCTTTTTAAGTAAATAACTTCTTGTACTTCACACTTCCGAAATTCCGTTGATCAATCTTTGTGTATATTCTTCTTTGTAAAGTATTAGTCCGTTCACACAACCCGTTTAAAGTAGGTAAAAGCCTTAAAATTAAGCTGCATCCTATTGGTAAAAATACTTGCTTAATTTTACAATACAGTTAGTTTCAAGATTACACTTGCTCTCCGACCTAAGTACTAACTAATTTGTTGAATAGATTGTTCTTACTAATGAGCTATACAAACACAGTTGTGCTAACATTCATTATACATTACAATAAACATGCACAAAGTGAACTTATTGTAACAAAGGGCTACGGCCGGTCGATGACACGGTGCTCCGCACCTGTCATCTCCCCGGCCTGCCCTTAGTTTTTTTTTAATTCTTGTCCTTTAGGCCCGGTTACTCTGCTGGTCGGCACCTTTTTGAGTTATGACTTGGATGTACGAGTTAATGTGCTAGTACTTTTAAGTCATGACTGAATATAAATTTCACTTAACTAGAACATATAACAGAATTTTATTAACTATTAAGTTGTATGAAAGATTAAAATTACTCATGAGCCATTTGTTTTAAATACTTCTGCAAAATATTTACGTCTTAATTAGGTAAATTTATAAATCATTTGCATTAATCGTACAAGAGCGACTTGTTTTTAATTTCATTATTCATACATAAAACAATTTGTTCTTAATTTGTCCACTTAAAGGCAGGGAATTCAAAAAATCATTTGCATCAATTATACGAACTTTTCTTTTTCTGCTATTTTTCCACATTAAATCCTTAAATTTATTTTTTTTTTCTTTACCATATTGTTGCGTCATAATGAGGTAGTCTCTTTTTTTAAATAATTTCTTAGGTTTGTGCTACTTATGTAAAATACATGCAAGTTATATTTATAAACTATCTTTTTAAGTAAATAACTTCTTGTACTTCACACTTCCGAAATTCCGTTGATCAATCTTTGTGTATATTCTTCTTTGTAAAGTATTAGTCCGTTCACACAACCCGTTTAAAGTAGGTAAAAGCCTTAAAATTAAGCTGCATCCTATTGGTAAAAATACTTGCTTAATTTTACAATACAGTTAGTTTCAAGATTACACTTGCTCTCCGACCTAAGTACTAACTAATTTGTTGAATAGATTGTTCTTACTAATGAGCTATACAAACACAGTTGTGCTAACATTCATTATACATTACAATAAACATGCACAAAGTGAACTTATTGTAACAAAGGGCTACGGCCGGTCGATGACACGGTGCTCCGCACCTGTCATCTCCCCGGCCTGCCCTTAGTTTTTTTTTAATTCTTGTCCTTTAGGCCCGGTTACTCTGCTGGTCGGCACCTTTTTGAGTTATGACTTGGATGTACGAGTTAATGTGCTAGTACTTTTAAGTCATGACTGAATATAAATTTCACTTAACTAGAACATATAACAGAATTTTATTAACTATTAAGTTGTATGAAAGATTAAAATTACTCATGAGCCATTTGTTTTAAATACTTCTGCAAAATATTTACGTCTTAATTAGGTAAATTTATAAATCATTTGCATTAATCGTACAAGAGCGACTTGTTTTTAATTTCATTATTCATACATAAAACAATTTGTTCTTAATTTGTCCACTTAAAGGCAGGGAATTCAAAAAATCATTTGCATCAATTATACGAACTTTTCTTTTTCTGCTATTTTTCCACATTAAATCCTTAAATTTATTTTTTTTTTCTTTACCATATTGTTGCGTCATAATGAGGTAGTCTCTTTTTTTAAATAATTTCTTAGGTTTGTGCTACTTATGTAAAATACATGCAAGTTATATTTATAAACTATCTTTTTAAGTAAATAACTTCTTGTACTTCACACTTCCGAAATTCCGTTGATCAATCTTTGTGTATATTCTTCTTTGTAAAGTATTAGTCCGTTCACACAACCCGTTTAAAGTAGGTAAAAGCCTTAAAATTAAGCTGCATCCTATTGGTAAAAATACTTGCTTAATTTTACAATACAGTTAGTTTCAAGATTACACTTGCTCTCCGACCTAAGTACTAACTAATTTGTTGAATAGATTGTTCTTACTAATGAGCTATACAAACACAGTTGTGCTAACATTCATTATACATTACAATAAACATGCACAAAGTGAACTTATTGTAACAAAGGGCTACGGCCGGTCGATGACACGGTGCTCCGCACCTGTCATCTCCCCGGCCTGCCCTTAGTTTTTTTTTAATTCTTGTCCTTTAGGCCCGGTTACTCTGCTGGTCGGCACCTTTTTGAGTTATGACTTGGATGTACGAGTTAATGTGCTAGTACTTTTAAGTCATGACTGAATATAAATTTCACTTAACTAGAACATATAACAGAATTTTATTAACTATTAAGTTGTATGAAAGATTAAAATTACTCATGAGCCATTTGTTTTAAATACTTCTGCAAAATATTTACGTCTTAATTAGGTAAATTTATAAATCATTTGCATTAATCGTACAAGAGCGACTTGTTTTTAATTTCATTATTCATACATAAAACAATTTGTTCTTAATTTGTCCACTTAAAGGCAGGGAATTCAAAAAATCATTTGCATCAATTATACGAACTTTTCTTTTTCTGCTATTTTTCCACATTAAATCCTTAAATTTATTTTTTTTTTCTTTACCATATTGTTGCGTCATAATGAGGTAGTCTCTTTTTTTAAATAATTTCTTAGGTTTGTGCTACTTATGTAAAATACATGCAAGTTATATTTATAAACTATCTTTTTAAGTAAATAACTTCTTGTACTTCACACTTCCGAAATTCCGTTGATCAATCTTTGTGTATATTCTTCTTTGTAAAGTATTAGTCCGTTCACACAACCCGTTTAAAGTAGGTAAAAGCCTTAAAATTAAGCTGCATCCTATTGGTAAAAATACTTGCTTAATTTTACAATACAGTTAGTTTCAAGATTACACTTGCTCTCCGACCTAAGTACTAACTAATTTGTTGAATAGATTGTTCTTACTAATGAGCTATACAAACACAGTTGTGCTAACATTCATTATACATTACAATAAACATGCACAAAGTGAACTTATTGTAACAAAGGGCTACGGCCGGTCGATGACACGGTGCTCCGCACCTGTCATCTCCCCGGCCTGCCCTTAGTTTTTTTTAATTCTTGTCCTTTAGGCCCGGTTACTCTGCTGGTCGGCACCTTTTTGAGTTATGACTTGGATGTACGAGTTAATGTGCTAGTACTTTTAAGTCATGACTGAATATAAATTTCACTTAACTAGAACATATAACAGAATTTTATTAACTATTAAGTTGTATGAAAGATTAAAATTACTCATGAGCCATTTGTTTTAAATACTTCTGCAAAATATTTACGTCTTAATTAGGTAAATTTATAAATCATTTGCATTAATCGTACAAGAGCGACTTGTTTTTAATTTCATTATTCATACATAAAACAATTTGTTCTTAATTTGTCCACTTAAAGGCAGGGAATTCAAAAAATCATTTGCATCAATTATACGAACTTTTCTTTTTCTGCTATTTTTCCACATTAAATCCTTAAATTTATTTTTTTTTTTCTTTACCATATTGTTGCGTCATAATGAGGTAGTCTCTTTTTTTAAATAATTTCTTAGGTTTGTGCTACTTATGTAAAATACATGCAAGTTATATTTATAAACTATCTTTTTAAGTAAATAACTTCTTGTACTTCACACTTCCGAAATTCCGTTGATCAATCTTTGTGTATATTCTTCTTTGTAAAGTATTAGTCCGTTCACACAACCCGTTTAAAGTAGGTAAAAGCCTTAAAATTAAGCTGCATCCTATTGGTAAAAATACTTGCTTAATTTTACAATACAGTTAGTTTCAAGATTACACTTGCTCTCCGACCTAAGTACTAACTAATTTGTTGAATAGATTGTTCTTACTAATGAGCTATACAAACACAGTTGTGCTAACATTCATTATACATTACAATAAACATGCACAAAGTGAACTTATTGTAACAAAGGGCTACGGCCGGTCGATGACACGGTGCTCCGCACCTGTCATCTCCCCGGCCTGCCCTTAGTTTTTTTTTAATTCTTGTCCTTTAGGCCCGGTTACTCTGCTGGTCGGCACCTTTTTGAGTTATGACTTGGATGTACGAGTTAATGTGCTAGTACTTTTAAGTCATGACTGAATATAAATTTCACTTAACTAGAACATATAACAGAATTTTATTAACTATTAAGTTGTATGAAAGATTAAAATTACTCATGAGCCATTTGTTTTAAATACTTCTGCAAAATATTTACGTCTTAATTAGGTAAATTTATAAATCATTTGCATTAATCGTACAAGAGCGACTTGTTTTTAATTTCATTATTCATACATAAAACAATTTGTTCTTAATTTGTCCACTTAAAGGCAGGGAATTCAAAAAATCATTTGCATCAATTATACGAACTTTTCTTTTTCTGCTATTTTTCCACATTAAATCCTTAAATTTATTTTTTTTTTCTTTACCATATTGTTGCGTCATAATGAGGTAGTCTCTTTTTTTAAATAATTTCTTAGGTTTGTGCTACTTATGTAAAATACATGCAAGTTATATTTATAAACTATCTTTTTAAGTAAATAACTTCTTGTACTTCACACTTCCGAAATTCCGTTGATCAATCTTTGTGTATATTCTTCTTTGTAAAGTATTAGTCCGTTCACACAACCCGTTTAAAGTAGGTAAAAGCCTTAAAATTAAGCTGCATCCTATTGGTAAAAATACTTGCTTAATTTTACAATACAGTTAGTTTCAAGATTACACTTGCTCTCCGACCTAAGTACTAACTAATTTGTTGAATAGATTGTTCTTACTAATGAGCTATACAAACACAGTTGTGCTAACATTCATTATACATTACAATAAACATGCACAAAGTGAACTTATTGTAACAAAGGGCTACGGCCGGTCGATGACACGGTGCTCCGCACCTGTCATCTCCCCGGCCTGCCCTTAGTTTTTTTTTAATTCTTGTCCTTTAGGCCCGGTTACTCTGCTGGTCGGCACCTTTTTGAGTTATGACTTGGATGTACGAGTTAATGTGCTAGTACTTTTAAGTCATGACTGAATATAAATTTCACTTAACTAGAACATATAACAGAATTTTATTAACTATTAAGTTGTATGAAAGATTAAAATTACTCATGAGCCATTTGTTTTAAATACTTCTGCAAAATATTTACGTCTTAATTAGGTAAATTTATAAATCATTTGCATTAATCGTACAAGAGCGACTTGTTTTTAATTTCATTATTCATACATAAAACAATTTGTTCTTAATTTGTCCACTTAAAGGCAGGGAATTCAAAAAATCATTTGCATCAATTATACGAACTTTTCTTTTTCTGCTATTTTTCCACATTAAATCCTTAAATTTATTTTTTTTTTCTTTACCATATTGTTGCGTCATAATGAGGTAGTCTCTTTTTTTAAATAATTTCTTAGGTTTGTGCTACTTATGTAAAATACATGCAAGTTATATTTATAAACTATCTTTTTAAGTAAATAACTTCTTGTACTTCACACTTCCGAAATTCCGTTGATCAATCTTTGTGTATATTCTTCTTTGTAAAGTATTAGTCCGTTCACACAACCCGTTTAAAGTAGGTAAAAGCCTTAAAATTAAGCTGCATCCTATTGGTAAAAATACTTGCTTAATTTTACAATACAGTTAGTTTCAAGATTACACTTGCTCTCCGACCTAAGTACTAACTAATTTGTTGAATAGATTGTTCTTACTAATGAGCTATACAAACACAGTTGTGCTAACATTCATTATACATTACAATAAACATGCACAAAGTGAACTTATTGTAACAAAGGGCTACGGCCGGTCGATGACACGGTGCTCCGCACCTGTCATCTCCCCGGCCTGCCCTTAGTTTTTTTTTAATTCTTGTCCTTTAGGCCCGGTTACTCTGCTGGTCGGCACCTTTTTGAGTTATGACTTGGATGTACGAGTTAATGTGCTAGTACTTTTAAGTCATGACTGAATATAAATTTCACTTAACTAGAACATATAACAGAATTTTATTAACTATTAAGTTGTATGAAAGATTAAAATTACTCATGAGCCATTTGTTTTAAATACTTCTGCAAAATATTTACGTCTTAATTAGGTAAATTTATAAATCATTTGCATTAATCGTACAAGAGCGACTTGTTTTTAATTTCATTATTCATACATAAAACAATTTGTTCTTAATTTGTCCACTTAAAGGCAGGGAATTCAAAAAATCATTTGCATCAATTATACGAACTTTTTCTTTTTCTGCTATTTTTCCACATTAAATCCTTAAATTTATTTTTTTTTTCTTTACCATATTGTTGCGTCATAATGAGGTAGTCTCTTTTTTTAAATAATTTCTTAGGTTTGTGCTACTTATGTAAAATACATGCAAGTTATATTTATAAACTATCTTTTTAAGTAAATAACTTCTTGTACTTCACACTTCCGAAATTCCGTTGATCAATCTTTGTGTATATTCTTCTTTGTAAAGTATTAGTCCGTTCACACAACCCGTTTAAAGTAGGTAAAAGCCTTAAAATTAAGCTGCATCCTATTGGTAAAAATACTTGCTTAATTTTACAATACAGTTAGTTTCAAGATTACACTTGCTCTCCGACCTAAGTACTAACTAATTTGTTGAATAGATTGTTCTTACTAATGAGCTATACAAACACAGTTGTGCTAACATTCATTATACATTACAATAAACATGCACAAAGTGAACTTATTGTAACAAAGGGCTACGGCCGGTCGATGACACGGTGCTCCGCACCTGTCATCTCCCCGGCCTGCCCTTAGTTTTTTTTTAATTCTTGTCCTTTAGGCCCGGTTACTCTGCTGGTCGGCACCTTTTTGAGTTATGACTTGGATGTACGAGTTAATGTGCTAGTACTTTTAAGTCATGACTGAATATAAATTTCACTTAACTAGAACATATAACAGAATTTTATTAACTATTAAGTTGTATGAAAGATTAAAATTACTCATGAGCCATTTGTTTTAAATACTTCTGCAAAATATTTACGTCTTAATTAGGTAAATTTATAAATCATTTGCATTAATCGTACAAGAGCGACTTGTTTTTAATTTCATTATTCATACATAAAACAATTTGTTCTTAATTTGTCCACTTAAAGGCAGGGAATTCAAAAAATCATTTGCATCAATTATACGAACTTTTCTTTTTCTGCTATTTTTCCACATTAAATCCTTAAATTTATTTTTTTTTTCTTTACCATATTGTTGCGTCATAATGAGGTAGTCTCTTTTTTTAAATAATTTCTTAGGTTTGTGCTACTTATGTAAAATACATGCAAGTTATATTTATAAACTATCTTTTTAAGTAAATAACTTCTTGTACTTCACACTTCCGAAATTCCGTTGATCAATCTTTGTGTATATTCTTCTTTGTAAAGTATTAGTCCGTTCACACAACCCGTTTAAAGTAGGTAAAAGCCTTAAAATTAAGCTGCATCCTATTGGTAAAAATACTTGCTTAATTTTACAATACAGTTAGTTTCAAGATTACACTTGCTCTCCGACCTAAGTACTAACTAATTTGTTGAATAGATTGTTCTTACTAATGAGCTATACAAACACAGTTGTGCTAACATTCATTATACATTACAATAAACATGCACAAAGTGAACTTATTGTAACAAAGGGCTACGGCCGGTCGATGACACGGTGCTCCGCACCTGTCATCTCCCCGGCCTGCCCTTAGTTTTTTTTTAATTCTTGTCCTTTAGGCCCGGTTACTCTGCTGGTCGGCACCTTTTTGAGTTATGACTTGGATGTACGAGTTAATGTGCTAGTACTTTTAAGTCATGACTGAATATAAATTTCACTTAACTAGAACATATAACAGAATTTTATTAACTATTAAGTTGTATGAAAGATTAAAATTACTCATGAGCCATTTGTTTTAAATACTTCTGCAAAATATTTACGTCTTAATTAGGTAAATTTATAAATCATTTGCATTAATCGTACAAGAGCGACTTGTTTTTAATTTCATTATTCATACATAAAACAATTTGTTCTTAATTTGTCCACTTAAAGGCAGGGAATTCAAAAAATCATTTGCATCAATTATACGAACTTTTCTTTTTCTGCTATTTTTCCACATTAAATCCTTAAATTTATTTTTTTTTTCTTTACCATATTGTTGCGTCATAATGAGGTAGTCTCTTTTTTTAAATAATTTCTTAGGTTTGTGCTACTTATGTAAAATACATGCAAGTTATATTTATAAACTATCTTTTTAAGTAAATAACTTCTTGTACTTCACACTTCCGAAATTCCGTTGATCAATCTTTGTGTATATTCTTCTTTGTAAAGTATTAGTCCGTTCACACAACCCGTTTAAAGTAGGTAAAAGCCTTAAAATTAAGCTGCATCCTATTGGTAAAAATACTTGCTTAATTTTACAATACAGTTAGTTTCAAGATTACACTTGCTCTCCGACCTAAGTACTAACTAATTTGTTGAATAGATTGTTCTTACTAATGAGCTATACAAACACAGTTGTGCTAACATTCATTATACATTACAATAAACATGCACAAAGTGAACTTATTGTAACAAAGGGCTACGGCCGGTCGATGACACGGTGCTCCGCACCTGTCATCTCCCCGGCCTGCCCTTAGTTTTTTTTTAATTCTTGTCCTTTAGGCCCGGTTACTCTGCTGGTCGGCACCTTTTTGAGTTATGACTTGGATGTACGAGTTAATGTGCTAGTACTTTTAAGTCATGACTGAATATAAATTTCACTTAACTAGAACATATAACAGAATTTTATTAACTATTAAGTTGTATGAAAGATTAAAATTACTCATGAGCCATTTGTTTTAAATACTTCTGCAAAATATTTACGTCTTAATTAGGTAAATTTATAAATCATTTGCATTAATCGTACAAGAGCGACTTGTTTTTAATTTCATTATTCATACATAAAACAATTTGTTCTTAATTTGTCCACTTAAAGGCAGGGAATTCAAAAAATCATTTGCATCAATTATACGAACTTTTCTTTTTCTGCTATTTTTCCACATTAAATCCTTAAATTTATTTTTTTTTTCTTTACCATATTGTTGCGTCATAATGAGGTAGTCTCTTTTTTTAAATAATTTATTAGGTTTGTGCTACTTATGTAAAATACATGCAAGTTATATTTATAAACTATCTTTTTAAGTAAATAACTTCTTGTACTTCACACTTCCGAAATTCCGTTGATCAATCTTTGTGTATATTCTTCTTTGTAAAGTATTAGTCCGTTCACACAACCCGTTTAAAGTAGGTAAAAGCCTTAAAATTAAGCTGCATCCTATTGGTAAAAATACTTGCTTAATTTTACAATACAGTTAGTTTCAAGATTACACTTGCTCTCCGACCTAAGTACTAACTAATTTGTTGAATAGATTGTTCTTACTAATGAGCTATACAAACACAGTTGTGCTAACATTCATTATACATTACAATAAACATGCACAAAGTGAACTTATTGTAACAAAGGGCTACGGCCGGTCGATGACACGGTGCTCCGCACCTGTCATCTCCCCGGCCTGCCCTTAGTTTTTTTTTAATTCTTGTCCTTTAGGCCCGGTTACTCTGCTGGTCGGCACCTTTTTGAGTTATGACTTGGATGTACGAGTTAATGTGCTAGTACTTTTAAGTCATGACTGAATATAAATTTCACTTAACTAGAACATATAACAGAATTTTATTAACTATTAAGTTGTATGAAAGATTAAAATTACTCATGAGCCATTTGTTTTAAATACTTCTGCAAAATATTTACGTCTTAATTAGGTAAATTTATAAATCATTTGCATTAATCGTACAAGAGCGACTTGTTTTTAATTTCATTATTCATACATAAAACAATTTGTTCTTAATTTGTCCACTTAAAGGCAGGGAATTCAAAAAATCATTTGCATCAATTATACGAACTTTTCTTTTTCTGCTATTTTTCCACATTAAATCCTTAAATTTATTTTTTTTTTCTTTACCATATTGTTGCGTCATAATGAGGTAGTCTCTTTTTTTAAATAATTTCTTAGGTTTGTGCTACTTATGTAAAATACATGCAAGTTATATTTATAAACTATCTTTTTAAGTAAATAACTTCTTGTACTTCACACTTCCGAAATTCCGTTGATCAATCTTTGTGTATATTCTTCTTTGTAAAGTATTAGTCCGTTCACACAACCCGTTTAAAGTAGGTAAAAGCCTTAAAATTAAGCTGCATCCTATTGGTAAAAATACTTGCTTAATTTTACAATACAGTTAGTTTCAAGATTACACTTGCTCTCCGACCTAAGTACTAACTAATTTGTTGAATAGATTGTTCTTACTAATGAGCTATACAAACACAGTTGTGCTAACATTCATTATACATTACAATAAACATGCACAAAGTGAACTTATTGTAACAAAGGGCTACGGCCGGTCGATGACACGGTGCTCCGCACCTGTCATCTCCCCGGCCTGCCCTTAGTTTTTTTTTAATTCTTGTCCTTTAGGCCCGGTTACTCTGCTGGTCGGCACCTTTTTGAGTTATGACTTGGATGTACGAGTTAATGTGCTAGTACTTTTAAGTCATGACTGAATATAAATTTCACTTAACTAGAACATATAACAGAATTTTATTAACTATTAAGTTGTATGAAAGATTAAAATTACTCATGAGCCATTTGTTTTAAATACTTCTGCAAAATATTTACGTCTTAATTAGGTAAATTTATAAATCATTTGCATTAATCGTACAAGAGCGACTTGTTTTTAATTTCATTATTCATACATAAAACAATTTGTTCTTAATTTGTCCACTTAAAGGCAGGGAATTCAAAAAATCATTTGCATCAATTATACGAACTTTTCTTTTTCTGCTATTTTTCCACATTAAATCCTTAAATTTATTTTTTTTTTCTTTACCATATTGTTGCGTCATAATGAGGTAGTCTCTTTTTTTAAATAATTTCTTAGGTTTGTGCTACTTATGTAAAATACATGCAAGTTATATTTATAAACTATCTTTTTAAGTAAATAACTTCTTGTACTTCACACTTCCGAAATTCCGTTGATCAATCTTTGTGTATATTCTTCTTTGTAAAGTATTAGTCCGTTCACACAACCCGTTTAAAGTAGGTAAAAGCCTTAAAATTAAGCTGCATCCTATTGGTAAAAATACTTGCTTAATTTTACAATACAGTTAGTTTCAAGATTACACTTGCTCTCCGACCTAAGTACTAACTAATTTGTTGAATAGATTGTTCTTACTAATGAGCTATACAAACACAGTTGTGCTAACATTCATTATACATTACAATAAACATGCACAAAGTGAACTTATTGTAACAAAGGGCTACGGCCGGTCGATGACACGGTGCTCCGCACCTGTCATCTCCCCGGCCTGCCCTTAGTTTTTTTTTAATTCTTGTCCTTTAGGCCCGGTTACTCTGCTGGTCGGCACCTTTTTGAGTTATGACTTGGATGTACGAGTTAATGTGCTAGTACTTTTAAGTCATGACTGAATATAAATTTCACTTAACTAGAACATATAACAGAATTTTATTAACTATTAAGTTGTATGAAAGATTAAAATTACTCATGAGCCATTTGTTTTAAATACTTCTGCAAAATATTTACGTCTTAATTAGGTAAATTTATAAATCATTTGCATTAATCGTACAAGAGCGACTTGTTTTTAATTTCATTATTCATACATAAAACAATTTGTTCTTAATTTGTCCACTTAAAGGCAGGGAATTCAAAAAATCATTTGCATCAATTATACGAACTTTTCTTTTTCTGCTATTTTTCCACATTAAATCCTTAAATTTATTTTTTTTTTCTTTACCATATTGTTGCGTCATAATGAGGTAGTCTCTTTTTTTAAATAATTTCTTAGGTTTGTGCTACTTATGTAAAATACATGCAAGTTATATTTATAAACTATCTTTTTAAGTAAATAACTTCTTGTACTTCACACTTCCGAAATTCCGTTGATCAATCTTTGTGTATATTCTTCTTTGTAAAGTATTAGTCCGTTCACACAACCCGTTTAAAGTAGGTAAAAGCCTTAAAATTAAGCTGCATCCTATTGGTAAAAATACTTGCTTAATTTTACAATACAGTTAGTTTCAAGATTACACTTGCTCTCCGACCTAAGTACTAACTAATTTGTTGAATAGATTGTTCTTACTAATGAGCTATACAAACACAGTTGTGCTAACATTCATTATACATTACAATAAACATGCACAAAGTGAACTTATTGTAACAAAGGGCTACGGCCGGTCGATGACACGGTGCTCCGCACCTGTCATCTCCCCGGCCTGCCCTTAGTTTTTTTTTAATTCTTGTCCTTTAGGCCGGTTACTCTGCTGGTCGGCACCTTTTTGAGTTATGACTTGGATGTACGAGTTAATGTGCTAGTACTTTTAAGTCATGACTGAATATAAATTTCACTTAACTAGAACATATAACAGAATTTTATTAACTATTAAGTTGTATGAAAGATTAAAATTACTCATGAGCCATTTGTTTTAAATACTTCTGCAAAATATTTACGTCTTAATTAGGTAATTTATAAATCATTTGCATTAATCGTACAAGAGCGACTTGTTTTTAATTTCATTATTCATACATAAAACAATTTGTTCTTAATTTGTCCACTTAAAGGCAGGGAATTCAAAAAATCATTTGCATCAATTATACGAACTTTTCTTTTTCTGCTATTTTTCCACATTAAATCCTTAAATTTATTTTTTTTTTCTTTACCATATTGTTGCGTCATAATGAGGTAGTCTCTTTTTTTAAATAATTTCTTAGGTTTGTGCTACTTATGTAAAATACATGCAAGTTATATTTATAAACTATCTTTTTAAGTAAATAACTTCTTGTACTTCCACACTTCCGAAATTCCGTTGATCAATCTTTGTGTATATTCTTCTTTGTAAAGTATTAGTCCGTTCACACAACCCGTTTAAAGTAGGTAAAAGCCTTAAATTAAGCTGCATCCTATTGGTAAAAATACTTGCTTAATTTTACAATACAGTTAGTTTCAAGATTACACTTGCTCTCCGACCTAAGTACTAACTAATTTGTTGAATAGATTGTTCTTACTAATGAGCTATACAAACACAGTTGTGCTAACATTCATTATACATTACAATAAACATGCACAAAGTGAACTTATTGTAACAAAGGGCTACGGCCGGTCGATGACACGGTGCTCCGCACCTGTCATCTCCCGGCCTGCCCTTAGTTTTTTTTAATTCTTGTCCTTTAGGCCCGGTTACTCTGCTGGTCGGCACCTTTTTGAGTTATGACTTGGATGTACGAGTTAATGTGCTAGTACTTTTAAGTCATGACTGAATATAAATTTCACTTAACTAGAACATATAACAGAATTTTATTAACTATTAAGTTGTATGAAAGATTAAAATTACTCATGAGCCATTTGTTTTAAATACTTCTGCAAAATATTTACGTCTTAATTAGGTAAATTTATAAATCATTTGCATTAATCGTACAAGAGCGACTTGTTTTTAATTTCATTATTCATACATAAAACAATTTGTTCTTAATTTGTCCACTTAAAGGCAGGGAATTCAAAAAATCATTTGCATCAATTATACGAACTTTTCTTTTTCTGCTATTTTTCCACATTAAATCCTTAAATTTATTTTTTTTTTCTTTACCATATTGTTGCGTCATAATGAGGTAGTCTCTTTTTTTAAATAATTTCTTAGGTTTGTGCTACTTATGTAAAATACATGCAAGTTATATTTATAAACTATCTTTTTAAGTAAATAACTTCTTGTACTTCACACTTCCGAAATTCCGTTGATCAATCTTTGTGTATATTCTTCTTTGTAAAGTATTAGTCCGTTCACACAACCCGTTTAAAGTAGGTAAAAGCCTTAAAATTAAGCTGCATCCTATTGGTAAAAATACTTGCTTAATTTTACAATACAGTTAGTTTCAAGATTACACTTGCTCTCCGACCTAAGTACTAACTAATTTGTTGAATAGATTGTTCATACTAATGAGCTATACAAACACAGTTGTGCTAACATTCATTATACATTACAATAAACATGCACAAAGTGAACTTATTGTAACAAAGGGCTACGGCCGGTCGATGACACGGTGCTCCGCACCTGTCATCTCCCCGGCCTGCCCTTAGTTTTTTTTTTAATTCTTGTCCTTTAGGCCCGGTTACTCTGCTGGTCGGCACCTTTTTTGAGTTATGACTTGGATGTACGAGTTAATGTGCTAGTACTTTTAAGTCATGACTGAATATAAATTTCACTTAACTAGAACATATAACAGAATTTTATAACTATTAAGTTGTATGAAAGATTAAAATTACTCATGAGCCATTTGTTTTAAATACTTCTGCAAAATATTTACGTCTTAATTAGGTAAATTTAATAAATCATTTGCATTAATCGTACAAGAGCGACTTGTTTTAATTTCATTATTCATACATAAAACAATTTGTTCTTAATTTGTCCACTTAAAGGCAGGGAATTCAAAAAATCATTTGCATCAATTATACGAACTTTTCTTTTTCTGCTATTTTTCCACATTAAATCCTTAAATTATTTTTTTTTTCTTTACCATATTGTTGCGTCATAATGAGGTAGTCTCTTTTTTTAAATAATTTCTTAGGTTTGTGCTACTTATGTAAAATACATGCAAGTTATATTTATAAACTATCTTTTTAAGTAAATAACTTCTTGTACTTCACACTTCCGAAATTCCGTTGATCAATCTTTGTGTATATTCTTCTTTGTAAAGTATTAGTCCGTTCACACAACCCGTTTAAAGTAGGTAAAAGCCTTAAAATTAAGCTGCATCCTATTGGTAAAAATACTTGCTTAATTTTACAATACAGTTAGTTTCAAGATTACACTTGCTCTCCGACCTAAGTACTAACTAATTTGTTGAATAGATTGTTCTTACTAATGAGCTATACAAACACAGTTGTGCTAACATTCATTATACATTACAATAAACATGCACAAAGTGAACTTATTGTAACAAAGGGCTACGGCCGGTCGATGACACGGTGCTCCGCACCTGTCATCTCCCCGGCCTGCCCTTAGTTTTTTTTTTAATTCTTGTCCTTTAGGCCCGGTTACTCTGCTGGTCGGCACCTTTTGAGTTATGACTTGGATGTACGAGTTAATGTGCTAGTACTTTTAAGTCATGACTGAATATAAATTTCACTTAACTAGAACATATAACAGAATTTTATTAACTATTAAGTTGTATGAAAGATTAAAATTACTCATGAGCCATTTGTTTTAAATACTTCTGCAAAATATTTACGTCTTAATTAGGTAAATTTATAATTCATTTGCATTAATCGTACAAGAGCGACTTGTTTTTAATTTCATTATTCATACATAAAACAATTTGTTCTTAATTTGTCCACTTAAAGGCAGGGAATTCAAAAAATCATTTGCATCAATTATACGAACTTTTCTTTTTCTGCTATTTTTCCACATTAAATCCTTAAATTTATTTTTTTTTTCTTTACCATATTGTTGCGTCATTAATGAGGTAGTCTCTTTTTTTAAATAATTTCTTAGGTTTGTGCTACTTATGTAAAATACATGCAAGTTATATTTATAAACTATCTTTTTAAGTAAATAACTTCTTGTACTTCACACTTCCGAAATTCCGTTGATCAATCTTTGTGTATATTCTTCTTTGTAAAGTATTAGTCCGTTCACACAACCCGTTTAAAGTAGGTAAAAGCCTTAAAAATTAAGCTGCATCCTATTGGTAAAAATACTTGCTTAATTTTACAATACAGTTAGTTTCAAGATTACACTTGCTCTCCGACCTAAGTACTAACTAATTTGTTGAATAGATTGTTCTTACTAATGAGCTATACAAACACAGTTGTGCTAACATTCATTATACATTACAATAAACATGCACAAAGTGAACTTATTGTAACAAAGGGCTACGGCCGGTCGATGACACGGTGCTCCGCACCTGTCATCTCCCCGGCCTGCCCTTAGTTTTTTTTTAATTCTTGTCCTTTAGGCCCGGTTACTCTGCTGGTCGGCACCTTTTTGAGTTATGACTTGGATGTACGAGTTAATGTGCTAGTACTTTTAAGTCATGACTGAATATAATTTTCACTTAACTAGAACATATAACAGAATTTTATTAACTATTAAGTTGTATGAAAGATTAAAATTACTCATGAGCCATTTGTTTTAAATACTTCTGCAAAATATTTACGTCTTAATTAGGTAAATTTATAAATCATTTGCATTAATCGTACAAGAGCGACTTGTTTTTAATTTCATTATTCATACATAAAACAATTTGTTCTTAATTTGTTCACTTAAAGGCAGGGAATTCAAAAAATCATTTGCATCAATTATACGAACTTTTCTTTTTCTGCGCTATTTTTTCCACATTAAATCCTTAAATTTATTTTTTTTTTCTTTACCATATTGTTGCGTCATAATGAGGTAGTCTCTTTTTTTAAATAATTTCTTAGGTTTGTGCTACTTATGTAAAAATACATGCAAGTTATATTTATAAACTATCTTTTTAAGTAAATAACTTCTTGTACTTCACACTTCCGAAATTCCGTTGATCAATCTTTGTGTATATTCTTCTTTGTAAAGTATTAGTCCGTTCACACAACCCGTTTTAAAGTAGGTAAAAGCCTTAAAATTAAGCTGCATCCTATTGGTAAAAATACTTGCTTAATTTTACAATACAGTTAGTTTCAAGATTACACTTTGCTCTCCGACCTAAGTACTAACTAATTTGTTGAATAGATTGTTCTTACTAATGAGCTATACAAACACAGTTTGTGCTAACATTCATTATACATTACAATAAACATGCACAAAGTGAACTTATTGTAACAAGGGCTACGGCCGGTCGATGACACGGTGCTCCGCACCTGTCATCTCCCCGGCCTGCCCTTAGTTTTTTTTTAATTCTTGTCCTTTAGGCCCGGTTACTCTGCTGGTCGGCACCTTTTTGAGTTATGACTTGGATGTACGAGTTAATGTGCTAGTACTTTTAAGTCATGACTGAATATAAATTTCACTTAACTAGAACATATAACAGAATTTTATTAACTATTAAGTTGTATGAAAGATTAAAATTACTCATGAGCCATTTGTTTTAAATACTTCTGCAAAATATTACGTCTTAATTAGGTAAATTTATAAATCATTTGCATTAATCGTACAAGAGCGACTTGTTTTTAATTTCATTATTCATACATAAAACAATTTGTTCTTAATTTGTCCACTTAAAGGCAGGGAATTCAAAAAATCATTTGCATCAATTATACGAACTTTTCTTTTTCTGCTATTTTTTCCACATTAAATCCTTAAATTTATTTTTTTTTTCTTTACCATATTGTTGCGTCATAATGAGGTAGTCTCTTTTTTTAAATAATTTCTTAGGTTTGTGCTACTTATGTAAAAATACATGCAAGTTTATATTTATAAACTATCTTTTTAAGTAAATAACTTCTTGTACTTCACACTTCCGAAATTCCGTTGATCAATCTTTGTGTATATTCTTCTTTGTAAAGTATTAGTCCGTTCACACAACCCGTTTAAAGTAGGTAAAAGCCTTAAAATTAAGCTGCATCTATTGGTAAAAATACTTGCTTAATTTTACAAATACAGTTAGTTTCAAGATTACACTTGCTCTCCGACCTAAGTACTAACTAATTTGTTGAATAGATTGTTCTTACTAATGAGCTATACAAACACAGTTGTGCTAACATTCATTATACATTACAATAAACATGCACAAAGTGAACTTATTGTAACAAAGGGCTACGGCCGGTCGATGACACGGTGCTCCGCACCTGTCATCTCCCCGGCCTGCCCTTAGTTTTTTTTTTATTCTTGTCCTTTAGGCCCGGTTACTCTGCTGGTCGGCACCTTTTTGAGTTATGACTTGGATGTACGAGTTAATGTGCTAGTACTTTTAAGTCATGACTGAATATAAATTTCACTTAACTAGAACATATAACAGAATTTTAATTAACTATTAAAGTTGTATGAAAGATTAAAATTACTCATGAGCCATTTGGTTTAAAATACTTCTGCAAAATATTTACGTCTTAATTAGGTAAATTTATAAATCATTTGCATTAATCGTACAAGAGCGACTTGTTTTTAATTTTCATTATTCATACATAAAACAATTTGTTCTTAATTTGTCCACTTAAAGGCAGGGAATTCAAAAAATCATTTGCATCATTTATACGAACTTTTCTTTTTCTGCTATTTTTCCACATTAAATCCTTAAATTTATTTTTTTTTTCTTTACCATATTGTTGCGTCATAATGAGGTAGTCTCTTTTTTTAAATAATTTCTTAGGTTTGTGCTACTTATGTAAAATACATGCAAGTTATATTTATAAACTATCTTTTTAAGTAAATAACTTCTTGTACTTCACACTTCCGAAATTCCGTTGATCAATCTTTGTGTATATTCTTCTTTGTAAAGTATTAGTCCGTTCACACAACCCGTTTAAAGTAGGTAAAAGCCTTAAAATTAAGCTGCATCCTATTGGTAAAAATACTTGCTTAATTTTACAATACAGTTAGTTTCAAGATTACACTTGCTCTCCGACCTAAGTACTAACTAATTTGTTGAATAGATTGTTCTTACTAATGAGCTATACAAACACAGTTGTGCTAACATTCATTATACATTACAATAAACATGCACAAAGTGAACTTATTGTAACAAAGGGCTACGGCCGGTCGATGACACGGTGCTCCGCACCTGTCATCTCCCCGCCTGCCCTTAGTTTTTTTAATTCTTGTCCTTTAGGCCCGGTTACTCCTGCTGGTCGGCACCTTTTTGAGTTATGACTTGGATGTACGAGTTAATGTGCTAGTACTTTTAAGTCATGACTGAATATAAATTTCACTTAACTAGAACATATAACAGAATTTTATTAACTATTAAGTTGTATGAAAGATTAAAATTACTCATGAGCCATTTGTTTTAAATACTTCTGCAAAATATTTACGTCTTAATTAGGTAAATTTATAAATCATTTGCATTAATCGTACAAGAGCGACTTGTTTTTAATTTCATTATTCATACATAAAACAATTTGTTCTTAATTTGTCCACTTAAAGGCAGGGAATTCAAAAAATCATTTGCATCAATTATACGAACTTTTCTTTTTCTGCTATTTTTTCCACATTAAATCCTTAAATTTATTTTTTTTTCTTTACCATATTGTTGCGTCATAATGAGGTAGTCTCTTTTTTTAAATAATTTCTTAGGTTTGTGCTACTTATGTAAAATACATGCAAGTTATATTTATAAACTATCTTTTTAAGTAAATAACTTCTTGTACTTCACACTTCCGAAATTCCGTTGATCAATTCTTTGTGTATATTCTTTCTTTGTAAAGTATTAGTCCGTTCACACAACCCGTTTAAAGTAGGTAAAAGCCTTAAAATTAAGCTGCATCCTATTGGTAAAAATACTTGCTTAATTTTACAATACAGTTAGTTTCAAGATTACACTTGCTCTCCGACCTAAGTACTAACTAATTTGTTGAATAGATTGTTCTTACTAATGAGCTATACAAACACAGTTGTGCTAACATTCATTATACATTACAATAAACATGCACAAAGTGAACTTATTGTAACAAAGGGCTACGGCCGGTCGATGACACGGTGCTCCGCACCTGTCATCTCCCCGGCCTGCCTTAGTTTTTTTTTAATTCTTGTCCTTTAGGCCCGGTTACTCTGCTGGTCGGCACCTTTTTGAGTTATGACTTGGATGTACGAGTTAATGTGCTAGTACTTTTAAGTCATGACTGAATATAAATTTCACTTAACTAGAACATATAACAGAATTTTATTAACTATTAAGTTGTATGAAAGATTAAATTACTCATGAGCCATTTGTTTTAAATTACTTCTGCAAAATATTTACGTCTTAATTAGGTAAATTTATAAATCATTTGCATTAATCGTACAAGAGCGACTTGTTTTTAATTTCATTATTCATACATAAAACAATTTGTTCTTAATTTGTCCACTTAAAGGCAGGAATTCAAAAAATCATTTGCATCAATTATACGAACTTTTCTTTTTCTGCTATTTTTCCACATTAAAATCCTTAAATTTATTTTTTTTTCTTTACCATAATTGTTGCGTCATAATGAGGTAGTCTCTTTTTTTAAATAATTTCTTAGGTTTGTGCT
>NW_028140407.1:0-27674 GCF_965202585.1 Thalia democratica | reverse complement strand
AACCACAAACTGTGGCTTTGAAAAATTATAAAATGAATATGAGACGTGACCTCGAGATTAAAAGTATTGTTTTGTTTTTGGTTTATCATTTCTTCTAAAACTAGCGTTTGCGAGTAAAATTTTGTCGCACAAATGACGTCACTAGATGCTTAAAATTTCTGCAAGCAGAATAAAGTGGTAAAAAAATTGTGTAAAGTGATACTTATGCAAAAAAGTAAATTAAAATTGCGATAAAAGTTCGTAAAATATAAACTTTCAAAGAGTTTTTTGCAACGTTTTTTTTTTATATTTTATAGTTTTGAGTAATGCTTTTGCTTATGGTTTTTGTTAGTTGCTAAAGTATAACGTTATCTTGCTTAAAACTAAGATGTTTATGATATTAAATGTCTAGACTTATTATATAAGTACCATATTAGTTACCAACACACATTTTTTTAAAGATGATACAGTTTAGTATTTTAAGTTATTTTAATAAAAAAACATTAAGCCGTTTCATGAAATTAATATACATTAAATAGTTTTTATTTTAGTTTATAACTGTTAATTTAATTTATACTGTTATAATAGTTTAATTTTCATAAGTGAGTTTCTGTGTGCGGATTTTAAAACATTTTTTATCGTTTAAATTATATGTGACAAACGATTTGTTTGATTTCTGTATAAATTAACTATTTCAATCCACATAAGGTGGTTTTAAAAATTGAGCTATAGAAACAAGCTTAGTAAAAAGTTTTATTATTTTTATTATATTTTTTGTTTATACTATCATCTTAAACTAGCATTTGCTGTTTTAATTTCATCGCACAAGTGACGTAACTAGGTGATAAAAATTTGCGCGAGCAAACTAAAAATTATATTTTAAATAAATTATATTGTTTTGCCCAAGTATAAAATCTTAGACAAATTTTGTGAACACTAGTGTTTAAAAGAAAATTAAAAAATTATAGTTTTATATCTTATACATAATTTTATTTAAATGTTTATATTTATTTTATAACAATTTTTTATTTTGCCAAATTAATACAATATTAAATGATTTTTTGGAAATTTTTAGAACTTTGAGACTATAAAAAAGTTTTTTTAATATTTGTATCTAATACCTTAGGTAACAATAATAAGACATTAAAATTTTTTTTTTAATTACTGTCTTTTATGTTAAAACTTTAAAGTTTTCTTTAACTTGCAAGTTTAATTGCAATTTTGCTAATAATTAAGGATTGTAACTAAAAAAGTGACAAAAATATAGTAAATAACATAAACAAAGAAGCAAATGAAATTGTAAGTAATCTTAAACTTGAAAAATAATAATTAACCACTTACCAAACAAACAATGCTACATAACTTTGAAAGACCACAAAGTAGACTTTAACAATAACCCAAAAACCAGACTAATTAATGAATGTTATTCTGACATAGGACAAATAAGTAAAATTATCATAGACAAAATCAACAACAACTTAAGAAAAACATACCAATACAACCAATGGAAAAAGTACACAAGAAGTAATCAAATGGTACAAAAACCTAGAAATGCACAAATACAAATTTATGAAACTTGATATAGAAAACTTTTACCCATCAATAACAGAAAAATTATTAAAAAATGCTCTAAATTGTGCTAACAAAACCACACAAATTACAACAAAAGAAAAAAGATAATGTTCAATGCAACAAAATCTGTCTTATATAACCAAGAAGAAACATGGATAAAAAGAAAAAATAACAAATATGAAAACAAACTTTTTGACATCACAATGGGTGGAAAGCACGGGGCAGAAATTTGTGAACTAGTTGGGCTATACATTTTGCAGGGATTAAAAGATATCTTACCAAGCTTAATAATTGGATTATATAGAGATGATGAACTTATAGCTGTAGAAAAAAAATTAAGCAATGTACAAATAGTAAAAATTAAAAAAAAAATAACAAATTCACCAAAAGCATAGGCATAAATATAATTATAGAAAACCCCTCTTGGAAGATTGACTACTTAGACCAAAATTTCAACCTAGACTACTTAGATCAAATAGATTTTTAGAAAAAAATTCACAAAAATAAAATTCTCTCGAATCTGAGTCAAGAGGGAAGAAGAAGCTAAAGTGAAGATTATTTTTCATAAATTAAACAAGAAGTGTAATGAAATGCTGCATTTACTTGTATTATTTATTATTTCTAACAATGATAATGAGAGCCAGACAACAATGGCCATATTCGGAATAAACTGATAATCAGGCAATATCTTAATAAGCCAATGAGAACAAGGGTTTGTGAAGGGTGAACATGTAACCAAAAATATTGATTTGTGCAGTGAGTGGTGTTTTGCCCAGCTTAAAAAAGGATAAACTAAAATAATTTTAATAAAACATTTCAGATTGCATGTTAATTGAAAGTATTGTTTATAAATTAAGTTAATATATAAACTGGTGTTTATATGCTGAAATATTTAAGTTAAATTCAAATGTTTGATAGTTATTTAGTCTTCTAGAGTTTATTGATTACTAATCTTTTTTTTCAAGCTTTAGTTAATTGTTCGAAGTCTTATGAAACAGATTTATATAGTCGCCAGTTCTTTTATTAGTTTATAGTTTACTGCACTAATGTTTGTTTATTATTAAGTTTGTAGTTTGATCAGTTTTTGATTTATAAAAGTTTTAAAAGAAAAATATATTTTAAAGAGAGATTTCGTTATCTATGTTTCTGGTTTAGACACAATACTTCAATTGTCTTGTATAATTTTTTAAAATAGTATAAAAAAGTTTTTAGTATTTTAAGACATATTTCACTGATAATACACAAGTAAGCATAAAATAATATTTAATTTATTATAAACGCGCTAGAAATTCGACTTGCCTCAAGGAAAAGTATTAGAAAAAAGGTCAGTTTTACAATCTACTCACTGATAGTCAACCAGACTTAATTGAGACTTTGGATGTTGGCCAACCAACATCCACAGCAAATACCTATATGTGACAGATAACTTTAAAGGTTTTTGAATTTTAAAATTGTAAAACCTAAAATCTTTTTTAAAACTTTTAAAATCATAACATTTTTTGTCTTAATCATGATTTTTTATGATCTCGAGCTATTTTACGGTTGAAATAAGAACGAATTTATACACACCTTATACTATTTTACTTCTAATAAGAATAAGACAGTTTTACTTTAAAGTATAGATCGAAGTAAAAATAAACTATTATAATTACAATAAAAAAAATTGTAGCTGCACGTTTAATTACAGTTTTTTATCGAATTATAACTTTACCAAGTGTTAACTTTATGTTTTAAAGCATCAAGTATAAAATGCTTGCTCAGTTTTAAAAAATAAATATTTGTGTTTGTTAGCTAACATATAAATTCTGTATTAAGTAGTTATTAAGTAGCCATATTTACATTGACTTTTACAAATATTTTTTTTTATTTCGTAGAGACTAAATAAAGTACTGTTTTAGGTAAATACTCGCTTTCAAGAAAAGCGTTCGTTTTAAATAAATAGCAAAGTTTATAACAAATTAATAAGAATAATTAAAAGAAAATAATATCTTCGTTTATATTTAGAAATGTTTATTACCGTAGCTGAAAATACTAGTATTACGTTTTATTATTTAAAGTATAGTTTTTTTTCTTTATTAAAAATAGGAGCCTAGAACTACTTATTTATCATTAGAATAAAGAGTGTATACTGTATATCATAAATAATTTTACGTTAGCCATGTGTTATTGTGTAATGTTTTAACTAAAAACAAAAGCATATATTTTTTTTATTATTATTAATGATTCGTACAATATATTCAACTTAACTCGCGTTATATATACATTTCAGAGTTAATAAAAAAAACTTAAAATTATTGAAATCGTTTAATTTATTTTTTTTTTTTATTAAGCGTACAAACCTTTAAATTTATCTATCTTTAGAAATTTTTAATGTAAAACTTATAGTTTTTGAAAGTTTACAAACTAAATGAAAATTCTAACTAAATGTTTACTTTGAACTCAATTATAGTTTTTAATATAACTTTATCAAAAATAAATAATGTCTTCTAACACTTAACTTCTAGTAAGTTACTTTTTATTTCAAATTTAATATTAAAACGTGTTATTTGGATTTTATGGTTGTTAAATTCATATTGTAACTGAACGTACGTAGTAATTATATAAATGTTATTTTAATCTTTTTAATACTTTTAAAATCATATCATTTTTTGACTCAATCACAAAATTTTTTTAATCTGGTGCTATTTTACAGTTAAATTGACAACAAACTTAGATACACCTTATCAAATTTTACTTCTATGTGACAAACAATTATCTAAGCTTTTGTTTTTTAATACTTTTTTAAAACAACATAAATTGGTTTAGAAAATTTAACATCAAAAACGCATTTGTTGTGATAAGACTAATATAACAGTAGTTTTTTATATAACTCTTATTCCTTAAAACTTGCATTCGTTTGAAATTTTGTCGCACAAGTGACGTCACTAGGAGGTTAAAATTAGTGCAAAACAAAAAAATTCAAATAAAAAATTCAAAAAAAACTATATGTTTAGTTTTAATTAAAAAATTTAAACTAAATTTATAAACTGTAATGTTTGAAATAACATTAAATAATTATATATTTGTGTTCTACATAAGTTTATGAATATTTATTTTAAAAAGTTTTTATTTATGTTACTTGTAATAACATTTTATTTTGCAAAACTATTATAATATTAAGTTTTTTTAATAAGTTTTTATAAGTTAAAGTTTTAAAAATACTAATAATCTATTACCTTAAGTAACAATAAAAAGACATCAAAAATTCGTTTTTGCTTATTGTTTTAGAATATTAAACACCAACATTTTATTTAAGTTACACTTTAGCTCAAGTTCAATTAAAATATTTATGATTTATGTGCAAAAGTTTTTTGTTTGTTTGTTTTGACGTAACAAAAATTTAGTGCCTATGATTTTTTTACACTGTTTTAATTAATAATAAAAACTTCGTTTTTTTATAAGTATTAAGCTCTTTTGAACATGATAAAATTATAAAAATAAAAGTTTTATTACAATTTGCAATTGATTGGTTTAGGAAAAAAAAAGAAACAATTTTTATTTCAGATTAAAAAGTTGCTTAAAATTATTCGTAATGAGAAATAAAAATATGAAATTAATCTTAAGCATTAAATAAAAACCTGATTGTCTACAGTTAATCAAACAATATCTTAAGCAAAAATATACTATTAGTTTGAAAACTTAAGTCTTTCTACTTGAGGCCTGATATTGCTTTATATTATTATTTGCATTGATTGTGTAATATTTTTCTAAAAAAAACAGTCTTTAATTGACTTTTTCATTAAAACAAATAGTAGATACAAAAAAAAAGTTTGGACATTTAGCCTACACTGTTCTGTATATTTTAAACTGCAAAATTAAAACGATATCATAAGTATGAAAATATTTATATAAATTTTGTATAAGATGTATAACATAACTGGCGTTATGCATACTTATACAAAAAGTAAACAAAATAATATTTTCTAAAACAGAGTTTATTAACTAACTTATTTGTTAGATTTACATTATTTTATTTAGAAGCATTAATTATTTAATTTTGAAATACTCTAAAAAAACTTCATGGACCTTTAATTTTAGAACTTTATAAAGACATTTACAAGTGTTTAGTTTGCACTTTATTAAATATATTAATAGTACTATATCATAAACAAATATTGGCTTTAAACAGTACACTTTTTGTAAGTTACTTTTTAACTAATATTTAAAAATAAAACAATTACTATGTGGGCTACATAGTTATACAATATTGATTATAACTAAAAAAATGAAGTAGTTTTGAAAAATAAACACATTTTTGTCTTAATTCTAAGGTGCTATTTAGAATTAAAATGAGAGCAAGTACAAGATCTATTTGTATTATTTTACTTCTATGCGACACGAAATTACTTTGATTTTTGTTTTTTAATATTTATTTTAACCACATAAAGTGGTTTTGAAAATTTTGTAAACATAGATCTAAATAATGACATTAGAAATTCAAATAACTTTAAATTTTATTTACTAATGACCTCGTTTTTAAACCTGCATTTGCAGGTAAGATTTTGTCGCACAAATGACGTCAATAAGAACTTTAAATTCATGCGAGCAAATGAAAAAATCCTAAAAAAACTTTAAGTAAAGTTATGCATTTGTCAATAAAAAATAAACTAAAAGTTTGTAAACCATTAAGTGGTTTTAAAAAATTAGCAATAAAAATGTGCGTTGTGAAGAAGCTAATTTTAAAATCGATTTACTATTGTTATTAAAATTAGAAATTAAAAACGCTTAGTATTCTCGCAAAATTTATTTATTAATTGTGAATTCAGGAAGTTAAAAAATGCGAACTCTTTTTTTAGAGGATAAACTTATTAATAAAACTAGATGTAATGCTCGAAATTCCTGTTTATAACAGCTTGAAAGTACCTTTTTTTCACAACTACTCGAAGTGGTTTTGTTATCATGAACAACTTGCAAGAATTTATAGATAATGCAGTTGCGTACTTTTAAAAATATTAACTTGGCTCGTTTTAATCGAATGAATATTATATACGGGAAACGCGTAACAACTTTACGAAGAAATATTTGCACGCGGGCACAAAATTTCACAAAGATACTTTTGCACAAAGACAAATTTTCACGAGGGGACTAATTGGCACGAGGTAACAAAACTTTACTAAGACCATTTTGCTTATGGCACCAAAAGAGGGTCAATTTTGAATGAGATTATAAAAACGGAAGAATGCTAAAAAAAAAGATAACTTAATGAAAAAACCAAAAAGAAAAAATTATAAAAAATTAATACAATTTAAAAACATTAAACAAATAAAAATTAATTAAAACAAAAATTTACCGACCCAGGGTAAAGGTTTGGGGTAACAGTAATAGCACTAAATAAAATTAAAACTAAATAAAAATTAAAATTAATAAAAAATAAATATAACCCGTGCAAAAATTTCACCGAGCAAAATTGTCTGCTTGTTCAAAAGTGTTTATGTGCAAAAGTATCTTCAAGCATTTTTGTACGCTCGAGTAAATTTGACAGCTACCTAAATATACTAGTGTCTTAAAAATATTACTTTAAAACTAATATGCTTACTTGGTTTTTTCCGTATTTTTGTTATTCAACTTCTATTTAAAATAAAAATTAGTTTTATTTTAAATATAATTACTTGCTAACATTTGTTTAAACAATAACAGTTGGTTTTAAAAATTTTAACTTTATTCAAAAAAAACTGATAATAACATAACATTCTTTGAAAAATCAAACATATATTAAATGAGAAAAAGCATGGTGATTCAGTAAAAAGTAGCTAGTTTTATTTTTATCTGAAATACAAACAGATATCAACTAAAATTTCTAATATTTTTTGTAATTGCAATCTAGAAAATTTTGACACTCAACACTTAATAACTTATACATCTGAAACGAGTGATCACAATCGTCAGCCCAGTTACGGCTATTTTGGCTATTACGGAGAAAAAAACAAAAGAGTTATTTTGTATAAAATCGAGCTTTGCATTTATTAAAATTATTATTTTTTATTTACTTAGTACTGAAAGGATAGTTCACGGTTTTTAGCCTAAGTTACTAATAACTACTACTATTTTTATAATCACTTTATATTTTATAAACCACATCCATTGGTTTTAAAATTAATTACGAAGTTGAAGAGATTGTTGATATTAAAAATCGACTGAAAGCCTTTATTAATAAACTTAAAGCTTGAAACAAATATTTATGATTATTATTTTCATAAAGTGACTAGGAGCTTAAATTTTTGCGAGCAAAATTAAAATCGCATTATTTAATTATAAAGTAGACCTCAACTTTGCGACAAAATAACACAGCTCAGTTTTATAACAGATTATTGTCGAAAACTTAATAAAAGTTTTACAATACTCTTTAGTGTTTTAATTCTTTTTATCATTGTGTTTAATACATGTGCTAAATAAGTGCTTTTAAATTGACTTTATAGTGAGATTTTTATTTAATTTTCTTATCAAGTTGATTTTAAAGTTTTTTAATAGGCCAACAATTCGATACCTAAAAACTAGTTATTCGACATTTTCAATTTTGTTTAAACTTAGAATATTTTGTTACAAACCTTAAACATATTCACTGTAATTTCAATTTTAAACTAAAATTTTGATGATTTTAAAAAAATTAATCTATAGCACAACATTTTTTGTATATCTTATTTTTTATTTGCAACCAACACTAAGCGATTAAAATTACTTTTACATTTTTTACCTTTTCAAAATATATTTCGTTCTTATTAGAAATTAGCATATATTATTAGTAAAACTCTAAAAATGTATATATTTTATTGCAATCTGTAATAAGGTAACCAAAATTTATTTTTGTAATAAGTTTTATAGTAAGTTAAACTTTAAGTAAAATATTTTTTACTCAAACGTAAACTTTATTTCTAGCTCCCGTTAGTTAGTTTAATTATGAATAAAAAACTTGAGTTCACAATATACAGACTTATACTTATAATAAGACTATCAATTAACATAAACTATATAATCATTTCAGCTTTCCTCGTGCAAAATACATTAAGTTGATCACAACTCTTGTCAAAGTAAAAAGTAAGTTGTAAAAGTTTTTAAATAATTCTACAATTTTTTTTTTTTTTCAGTAATCATATTATATTTATAATTAAATGTTTAAAAGCTAAAGAAATCTTAGTTTATAGTGATAATAAAATAATGATATATTTATATATATATATATATATATATATATATATATATTATATATTAAATAATTATCAACAACAAGGGAAATATTAACAAGAACGAAAAATAATATAGTTTAAAAAATGAGTATAAATTGAGCAAAACAGAAAAAAATCGAAATTTTTAAAGTTAAAAAATCTCTATCTCTAAACTGAAGAAACAAATTACAAACTAGCTGTAAAATTTATCTAAAATGTCGGTTAATAGTTTTGTTTAAAATCATTTAACTATCGTATTTTTACGTGAATATTATTTAATTGACATTTGAAAAAGCAATAAAGATTGTTTGTCTAGTTAAAACAATCCAAGTTGATGTCTTTTATAGAACACACTCCTAATTTTGTAAAATAGTATTGCTGTATTTACAAGTTTGCTTTTCTTTGATTAAAACTTGGCTGAAGACGTGTATTAAGTGCAGATACAGCTGTTGCAAGCAAAAGCTTATTTTGTGAGTTTTAGTTTTATATGTATATAAATATAGAAATTATTGAAATGTACGATTTTAAGAATTCAGGAACATATGTTTCATAAATTCAAAAAAGATTTTCTTTAATCTTAAGCCAGTTCTAATTAAAAAAAAAGCACTTTGGTAAACAAAGGTGCAAAAGTTTAAAAAAAAAACAAAAACGATATGACGTAAGAATTGAACATTGTACATTACAAATATTCAGTACAAAAATCGATCTACCATATAACTAATCAAACAAAGTTGTGATCTTTCTAATCATAAATAACACAAAAAATGTTACTCGCAGATTATTTAATAAATATTAATACTCTAATAAACTTTAAAAATATTTTTAAGTCTTAATTAATATAAGACCTTTGAAAGTAGAGTAGTTGTATAATAAATACTAAAAATATTTATTAATAGAAGGTATTTGGAAGCAGTAAAAATTGTTTGTTTAGTTAAAACAATCCAAGTTGATATCTTTTAAAGAACACGGTCATAATAAACAATAGTACTCGCAAAATATTTATTGAATTATAAACCACATTGAGTGATTTTAAAATAATGAACTCACTTGCTACTAATGCTGTATAGCTCTAAATTTTCTTTTCAAACAAATGTTAATTTTATTAAACGATAATTTGCGGTTATCAGCATCATGACGTCACTAAGAGCTTAATATATTTGCGATCAAAATAGAGCGCATGCTAAAAATTCTACAATATTAAAACTATCAATATAACTTATTAGAAACTTATTCTGGGAATAAATTAACTAAAGTATTTTCTTCCAATTTGATAAAATTGATTTTTAAACGTTAAATAAGTCATCGACGAGTTTACAGGAATTACAATAATGTTTTTATTTTTATCGTTAATAAAATTAAACAGAAAATAAAATGAGCTTTGTTTCATATGTAGCCATTAAAAAATGGCTTTTTAATAGGTTTTAAAAGTAATGTATACTATGCTATAAAATCTTTTTTTAATATATTTGTAAAACGAGCGACTGTGATTGTACTAATGAATAAACTTATAGTTTTACTGTGGACTATGAATAAATCGACAATTAATATACAACAACAGTGTTCTTTGAAATATCAAACAATCATAACTAATGTAGGGTTTACTCGCATAAGAAAGTAATTATTGTTTAAAACTAGTTTTAGTTCTTTTTTTTTATTTGTGGAAAAAATTTCAATTTTTTTTTTGGTAAAATTAAGCAGTTTAAAAAAATACTTAAATTAAGGTCGGAAACTAGCAATAAAATGTTTTAACTTTAATAGTATTTCTATTCTGCGAATACAAGTAAAAGTCATAACAATGTAAAAAAAGCTTTAAAATTTTTTGAACATACAAAAGTAAAAATTTTAGGTAAGATCAATATTATTTAAAAAGTAGAAATATATGTTTCCTGAGTCTATCAACTACAACAAATCAACACAACCAATACAATTTATTCTAGAATAAAAAGTTTTATAAATTTTTTTTTTTTTAAGTAATAAACAAATTTTTTATAGGCAAAATGTTAGCCTAGACTGTTTGAAAAAAATTATAAAAACGTACATGATTATTATTAAAGGTTTGGTCATCCTAGAAGACATTTTTTTTAAACATTACATTGTTAAATTTGCTAAGTTATAACAATGACAAAAAGCTAGTTTAAATGTTAAACACAAAGCAAACAGACAGGTATCGCAGAAATATTTAATTTGTCTTGCGAAAGGTTAAAACTTTTTCATTTGGCAACTTTAAGATCGCAATAATACAACTGTCACATCACAGTAGATTGCAACACTACCAGCAGAATTATAACTGTGCTACTATGTGTATGACCGTGTTGTCCTATGATGGTTATAAGATATAAATAAATAAAGTCTTATTAACTATAGACACAATACTTAAAGTTTAATATTTTCTTAATTGGTTCAAAAACTTCTCAGACTGAAACTATTGACAGTATCGTTTAAAAATAATCTGTACAAAAAAAAAATAATGTTATAAACGTATTAAAATTACTTGAACTATAAACGTTTTCAATAAAGTTCACACTAAACATATAATTTTATTTCTTTTTCTTTTTTAATATTTTTAGAATTCTACAAATATAGTTTTTTTTTAACGGTATATTTGTAAATAAACTTAGAAATCAGGAATATTATTTCAAGTCTTTTTCAGTATAACTTAGATACTTTAAACTACAACTACTTAAGTATTTAAACAACCAACACAATTTTATCTATTATAAGCTTTTTTTTGATATTTTTCAAGTCATTTTTCTTACAACTAAAATCTTACAAACTATAAATAAGCCCTTGAAAAACAATCAAAAATGTGATAGATGTGATCAGTAAAAAGAACAAGAATGTCTAAAACTTTAGTTTTATAAAACAATAGTCTGGCTATAGATCTTGGTTTTTAAAATATTAGTATTCTGCTTAATTATGCAATTAGACTAAATTTTTATTTCTAAACACGGATTTTTACTTAAGCTGGTATTTCTTAGGTAAGCACTCTCTTTTGATAACTTAATCTTTTGCTATGTTTAAAAATCGCACTCAGGAAAAAGAAAGCGCTGTATCTATACTTAGTTGGTTGTTACATAATTATGTCTTAAATTATGATGATTTGTATATACAGCTTATAACAATAAAAAAGTCGATTATAAGAAGTTTAAAAATTATTTACAAATTTTGAAATCATCACCTTTGTTTCACTATTGTTTAAAATTACTGTGAACTATTAGATTATTAATCTTTTAAATCTTAAATCAATTTTGATAAAGTTAAAACTAAACAATATTGAAACCTAATCAACTAAGTAAGTTATTATTATCTGCTTTTGATATGTTTTTAACCCTTTTAAGTGGTTTTATTAAAAACAAACTTATAATTTTAATCATTGATTCTAAAAACTAAGCTTTAGATACATACTACTTTAAAAGTTAATAACGTTAAGCTTAATAAACTTAATTTAGCTATATAAATAGATACGCCTTAATTTAAAATAATACAATTATAAACATTGTACTTTTTGGTAACTTATTTAACTTTAGACTGTTTGTACAACTGATTAAATTCAATTACTACAATACTTATCAAATCTTTAATAACTTTACTTATTTTTACTTTTTAATTGTTCTTATTACATTTGTTAGTTTTTGATATAAGTGATTTTAGATTACACTAAACAGAAAAAAAAATTGTTTCGTTTAACGCAGATATTTTTTCAAAACATTTTATTAAATAGCTTACTTATTGTATATATGTATTTCAATTTTATTTAATAGCTTCTTAATACCTTTGAAATCAAAATAACGTTGATAATTTATTAGATATTATTGCTAACTAAGTATATTTTTTGTTTATTTAGAGTTCATGTTACATTTTTCAATAAAATTAAATTTTCAGCTAAAAATGGAATAAACTTGGAAGCATTTTAAATACTTATTTAAAATTAATGTTCAAATACACTATAAGAGGTTTTTGTATTACTCCATTTTATTAATTGATCGCTAATTTTTACAAGCATTTTTCAAAAGTTAATACTACTCAACTGTATTGCAGAAAAATAAATAAATATTCGTCAGTTAAAGTTTTAATGATAAACGCTATTAAAATTATCTGTTGTTTTACATCAAGCGTTTTGGTTATAAACCACATCAAATGATTAAAAAAATGGTAGCTACATTACATTACTTTATAGATATATTTTTAGGAGGTTTAAAAAAAATAACAGCCTAGATTTTTTATTCTTCAAAATAGTAAGTTTATATCATGAAACATATTTGAAGTTATTACAAAGTAAAATATTTTTTTGAAAGTTTTTACAAATTAAAGTATAGTCCTGGACAAAATGTTAAAAAATATCCATAGTGTGCGACTCGATAACCGAAAGATTGTTTCGTGCACCGGGTCCTAGGATCAAATATTATGAGCGTATTTTATGTCGTTCAATAAACTAAACTAAAGTATAGAACTATTTTTAATAATATTAAAAGTCTAACACATAAAGTAACAATAACTAAGATGTTTAAATATTTCCTATAGAAAATAGTCGTATCATTTTTAAAACTAATATATTAGTTTTATATTTTGATAAATATAAGAATTTTAAATAAAGCACGTGTACGTTTAAAAGCTAAAAATTTAAATTATTTAATTTAATCTTAACGAAAGTTTTAAAAAATACTAAACTAAATGACGGTTTAAAGAATATTATTAAGTTGTATTAAACTACAAATCAAATTTTAAATTAATGCATTTTAAATGTACATATTTTTAAGTTTAAATCAAGAACTCTTTAATGAAAACAATTGTTTAGAAGATTCGTCAATCGTATTTTTAATATCTTATACATTTTTAATTCATTTTTCAATCAATTATAATTTTTTACAATATGATTCCCCTTAAGTTGCTATTTGCCTCTCTAAGTCATGATGTCAGTGAGAGATTTATGTTAAGTGTTTTAAATTGTAATTTGTTTAAAATATATTAAAATTATTCACATTATTAAAAACCAAACTTTAAAAAATTCAATAGCTTTTTAAAATAATTAAAAAATTTTAAAAAGTTTATGAAGTTCTAAGTGCCGAAAAATATTTTATGACACTTTTTAATAAAATAAATTTACCTTTTGACAGTTTCATTTTTATCAATAGCTGTTTATTTTAAGGATGCAATTTTTTAACTCAGATAGTAAATAAAAACAAAACTTCAAAACTATTAGTTATTTAGTTTTGGTTATAAACCAATTCAAGTGATATTTAAAATGGTAGCGTGGTAGTGATAATTTTAGTGATAGTAAAAACAAAAAAATGTAATTACTATGTATTTATCTTGATAACAAAAGTTCACGACGTCACAAGAGGCTTAAAAATTATGTGAAAAAAAGTTCATGCTGTAAAAAGTCTTTTAGGTAGTCGTAATGCAATATAAACTACAAATTTAAACTTAATCGATAGGAATTTAAAATATTTTTTTTTAGATAATAAAACACTTATTTATAAAATTATAAATACTTTTTTAAACAACCACAACAGAAATCTGATATTAAATCATATTTTTTTTTATATAGATTTTTTAGTTTAAAAAAAAATTAACAGCCTAGAACTTTTATTTTCTTCAAAAAAAAAGTATACATCATGAAATACTTTTGAAGGGTACTGTTTTGTATTAATTTTGATAAAGATAAAGATAAACTATCATTTATTTTAAGAACTTATGCTTCTAACAAAATGTATAACGTAACTCTTATTAAATATACTTGTACAGTAGATAATCAAAATTTATTTTATTAAACCTTCTGTTTTAACCAATTTGACTTGTTAAATAAAATTAACATTAATTTTATTTATTTCTGAAACCCTAACATAAAAATTAAGAGTACTTGAAGATTTTAAAACTTTATAAAAAGTTATACTAAGTATCTAGTTTGTACTTCAAAATAATTTTAAGTAAAACCTTATTTAAAAATAAACAATGTCTTTTAGATGTTTACTTCATATAGGCTAATTTTTATTTTAAGTTTGAAAAATAAATGTTATGTATATTTTTTATTCATGGTAGTTTTGCTTGTAACAAAAAATACTAAGAAGTACTTATAATGTAAAAAATAAATAATAAATTTATTTCGAATTTTTTATTTTAATTTTGAAATAATTTTTGATCTTGAGTTATTTTAGGGTTAAAAATAACTAAAATAGGGTTAAAATAAGAACAAATTTAAATACACGTTTAATTAATCTACTTCTTTGTGACAAAAAATATCTTGAATTTCAATTTTAATAATTATTTTAAACCACATAAAGTGGTTTTGAAAATTTTGCAACAGCAAAGTGCGATGAAATAACCATTTTTTACTTTAATTTTTTGTGTTAATACTATAGTTTTAAACTAGCATTCGCTGGTAAAATTACGTCGCACAAATGACGTCACTAAGAGCTTAAAGTACGTGCGTGCAAATTAAATCAAACTGAAAAAAAATAAAAGAAAAAATTAGCTTTAATATAAAAACATATTCAAATTTTATGAACTATAATATTTAAAAGGCCATTAAAAAACCACTTTTTCTTAATCACATAACGTTATATAAACTCATATTTTAAACTTTCCTATTTACGTTATTGATAAGAAATTCGTACTTAGTAATGTTATTTTAATAATTTATTATTTTTTAGAATTTTTTAAGTTAAATCCAAGAACTAAGTTATTAAAATATCAACAACCTAATACCTTATGTAGCAATAACAAGACATAAAAAATACCTTTAACTTAGTATTATTGATTATAAAACTTTAACATTTTTACTTAACATGCAATTTTAAACTATACTTATGCTAAATTGTTCTGAATGTCTCAAGCTGCAAGACATTTCCTTTTTTTAATTATTTATAATGTTTTAGTTTCTTAGTTTTAACAGCACGTGTTTAGTGGCTACATCGTTAAGTTTAATTATGATCGGCCTATTTTTGTCCTTTGTTAATTTTATCCACACGATATAGTTATTTTAATCCTTACTTTTTTTTTTCTTCTAGAACTTCTTAGATAGTTTGCAAGCTTTTTTAGAGTTTTAAAGGGAACTATTGTTTGAATTTTTCTATCAAAGAATGTTAAAAACAATTAGATTCAGAGCTTTCTTTTTTTATACTTTGTTCATTTTTCGCTTCACTTTTTCTAGCAACTACACTTAAATTGGTATCGATTTTTGAAAAAAAGTCTTTTGGTTTGATGGTATCCATTGCATAAGCATATGTAGAAAATATTTTGATTCTATACTTTCAAATTTAAAAGAATACTCAGTTATAAATTCCAAAAAACTTCTTTCTAACGTGTTTTTTTTTCGAAGAAAATAACTTTAATATTAAATATCACATTTTTGTCATCTTTCTAATTTTAAACAAAACTCTTTTAAATATTCTTATTTGTTCATTATACTCACTTTTTAATTTACAAATATCAACCTGGAGTGAGTTGAATTCATTGTCGTTTTTAAATCGAAATGCAATCAATTTTTTATTCAACAGTTTTCTTAATTTGGACATTTAAATCGAGGCTTTGATCTTAGCTTCCAAAAACATTTACTTTTTTTTTCTTACAAAAACCTATGCAATATAATTACGTTTGATCCGATTTACAAAATAAAACTTACTTACACTTTTCATTTACAACAAATTTTTGAAAAACTTGGTCCATACAAACATAACTTTCTTTTACATTGTTCAAATTTTTATCATCTGATTTGATGTAAAACACAATGACTGGTAATAAAAAATGTATAATCAAACCGTTATTTGAAGCCAATCGTTAGTTTAAAAAATTTTTTTTTTTATAGAATGAACTAAGAAAAAAATTAATTAAAATATTTGTTCAAGAACTTGACTTAAATAAGATATTATACCACGTGGTGTGGTTTTTTAAAGTTAAGTACTTAATAAACTACAATTATCAATTGATGTTATTTTAAAAAAGCTGCTTTTTATTTAACTTAATACTTTATTAAGCGTTCACCTGTTACGTCACTAAGGTGTGAACGAAAAAACAGTCTGCAAAAAAAAAATCCGATAAAAAATAGACAATTATATCTAAACATACGTGCAAACACAGTTTAATATAAAAAAGGCTTTTAATATATTTGAAACGACCAATCAACGCTTTAAAAGTGTTTGTATTGAAATTAACTGATATACTAAGCATTTTTTAATTTGCAATTGTTAAAATAATCATAGTTGAAAAAAAGAATATTAAAAGATGTCTTAACGCAACTATTAATATTTTTTAAAGTATTTAAAATGACTAAGTCAACTACCTTCCTGTTTTAAAATGTGATAAAAATAAGTGACGAATGTTATCCAAGATAGATTTAAAAAAGTAATCAAATAAAAGTTTTTATTGTTTTATCTATTGGTATTTTTTCTATATTTTTATAAAAAATAAGTTTTTACAATCAGTGTCAATAAAATCTTTAATTGATAATAATATTTTTAATTTTCTATTGAAGCTTTAACTATATAAATACTTAAGAAATATAAACTAAAATCTTGTTTTTTTTTTGTTAAGTAGTATTAAACATAGTTGTTTAATTTAAAAGATCCTTATTAGTTATACAAGGTATACATGATTGAAATGTTATTAACAAACTAATCACAAAAATAAAAGTATCTCAGTAAATCAAGTTCAAGAAATTGGTTTAGCTTTTGTGGGTATAAATGCTTAGTTAATGTATTGCTCATTATTTATTACTATACAAATTAAATAAAGAAATTGAAACTCAAAATTACTTCAAATTTTAGTTTTAGTTGTAGTTTTTTAAGTAGTCATATACCGAAACCTTTTAAACCTTTTAAAATAATAGGGATCAAGATCCGTCAGGATCCAAGCTAAGATTAGTCCAAGTTCGGATCCAGATAGCTGAAATGACTTGGTTTACCGCAATCAAATTATTTCAGTTTTATCTACTTAGATGAAAAAAGAAACGATCCAAAAGTAAAAAAAAAGTTTTAAAAATGAACATAATTGTTATTCACAATTAACGTTTTCAATTACTAGTAATCAAGGTTTCATAGACCCTGTTGGCTGCTTTTAAAGTTTTTAAGTACTAAGTACTTTACTGATACAATGCTTCCTAATACTAATGAAAGTTTGAAGTTAAAAATAAAAACTAAGTTATTAAAAGCTTCGTTTTTTATAATTTACAAGTGATTTTTAAACACCTTCGAAGACAACTTCATCAGACCTTTCTTTAAAAGCGCATCGGAATGATTTAAGTTTTTGATACAAACACTAAGCTTTTCACTGTAAGAAAATAAAAGGTCTTTACACTGGATTCAAATTTGTGATAACGAAAAGAACATGCTTGAAAATCAAGATATTTATATGAACTCAATTCACGTCACTGCAAGACAAGGCATTTAACACAAAGGCTGGTATGTTGTAGTTAGAATCTTCTCAGCACCCTGTTTTATTCACACGCTTCAATTGATAATTAAAGTTTTAAAGTTTTTAGGCGATAACATAAATCTGTTAATAGCCATGGTCCGTTAAACTGTTGGCCTGTTGGCTAAAATTTACTGCATTTGATAAATTACAAAAACCCAAGTCACTTTAGGCCTATCAGTGTCATTGCAAAAAGCCTTGCTACTTGAGCAAGATATTGAACTCAATCTACTTAATGCTAGAAATACTAAAAACTAGAAATAAGTGTCTACAACTATATTTTTATTTGTTTACAATTAGGTTTTCAGTAACTTTTTAAATAAAGTAATATTTAGTTTGTAAACGTTTTATACATACTGTATGAGAATATATTTAACTAACAAAATTCGTATCTATCTTAAATGCATGTCTCCTTAACGAAAAATATTTGTTGCTAAAATTAAGAAAATTAATAAATAAAAAATCAAGAATAAAATCAAAACTTGTTTTAAGATTTAAAGTTCTTGCTTCATAAGATAAAAATCGTGGCAGCAAAAGTTTAAACTTTTTTTTTTAATTTACGCTTTTTTATTTCATACTTTGTTAATATTTTTAAACACGTTCTGTGTTTCAGAAAACAAATTCATTTAAAAAAGTAAAAAAAGGTTTTACGGAAGCTACTTTTTCTACCTTTTTTTATATATGAATTATATATTAATTAAAATATGAATTAAATTCAACATGACGTCAATAAGTGCTTAATAATTTAGCAAACAAAAATATATGTGTTATAATGAGTTTAAAGTAAAATTGTAGACTAGCCTAAAGCTAAAACGAATAAGTTTATAAATATGCTCACAACTAATTCAAACTAACTACTTTCAACAAAACTATACAGTTTATATATTTTAAATACTAAAGTTGACCGAGTATATATTTTGCACAATTTAAAAATAAATTAACAACATCCTGAATTTTGATAAAACTTTTCGTATTTAAAAAAATTTGAAATATAAAAGAGATTTAAACAAGTTTTAATTTCTTGAACTTTCTTTTAAACACGAATTCATAAATTTAGATAAGTTTTTTTATACAACATTAATAAATTTTTCAATTTTTTAATTTTTTAGATATTTTTTTGAGTACTACTGTTACGGTAAATAAAGGTACTAGTGAGAATAAAAGTAACTAAAGTTCAGTTTGTAAAAAAAAAAAGTTCAAAAATATCAATTCGAATCGGCTAAGAATGATTGACTGAAACGTAATCATGTTAAATGTAAATAGTCAGGCTTTTTATACTGTTAGGTTTCAAAGTAATGATTAAAAAATCCTATTGAAAATTACTTATAAACTATTAAGAATTCTACTACAACTTTAGAAAAAGTAAAAATTCGAAATTGTTTACAAAAAACTTTTTCGAGTTTGGTTAGCTAAATATTCAGAGCAACAAAGGTAATATTAGAAAAAAGTGCTTAAATAATTTATTTATTTTCATTTTATTTGTTCACAATATAAATCTCTTATAAACCACTTAAAGTGATTTTATAAACTCATCAATGCTGAAAAATAAAAAGTATCACATTATACTTTTAACATTTTTATATAATCTATATCTGAAACGATAAATTGCAGTTAAGATCTTCTTGCAGTCACCAAAAGCTGAAGAAGTGATTACAAGCAATTCTATTATTTTAAATTGCATATTATAAAGTTTTGCAAGCAAAATTAAAAGTAATTTTTAATTGCAAGGTAACATAAAATTATGCGACTGATTTTTTTTTCAGTTTTAGAGCAGTGCAGTGCCAATAACTGGCAACAAAATGTATATTACTTATAGTTTAATTAAAAATTTATATGAATACCAAAGAATGATTTTTTGTAGTTATTTTGTAATTTTATTCTAACTGCTTTTATTGACCATAATAAATTTTAAGAAGTTTCTTTTCAAAATATTTTAAAGTTAATGTCTAGATTTTAAAACAACGTTTTTGACGTTTTACCATCTTTTCTTTTAATAACAATAAGAAAATATAGTAAAAATAATTTTAACTCTGAATTACTAGTTTAAAAACTTAACTATTTCATTAAAATAAAAAATTTTTGTTAGGCTTTTTTCAAGTTTAATAAAGTTTATATGAAATTAATTTGAACCATAATTATTTTAGGGGGTTTATTTTGTGCGAATGAGGTTAAATCTGTTTTCAGCTTTATTGAATTTAACAGTCATAGTTTTTAGTTTAATTAGTATTAAGCTATTTTAAATAATAAAGATAAGAAAAGAGAATTTTATTAAAAATTTTTGTTGGCTTATGTATATATTTTAATAAACTTTTAATCTTCGACAATCTAATTTTTTTAAGGGTTTGTTTCTAAGTCAAATGTAAAATTTTAACTTTAGTTTGGTTAACAAACATATTAATAAAACATATATTGTTTACTGATTTTTAAATAAAAACAAAAAAGAAATTGTCTTAAATTTTATAGCATGTCTATGTGAATAAAACTTCAAGTACGTTATATAAGCTGCGCTAATATTGATAAACAAAAAATACTATCTAAATTTTTTGTTTTATATTGATCACTATATACAGTTTTGTAGTTTTATTTACTATTTTATGTTAATGATTATTAATATGTATTTGTTTTTAAAATTATGATTTTTTAATTAAGCTTCTGCCTTTGTAATTTTTAATATATTTGATTTTTTAATCAGCGTTATTGTAAGTAGAGATTCTACTATAGAAAGAGCTTATTTTTTTTGTAAGTAAATAACAAATTTTATAAGAAACCATCAATAATTATGTGTATATGTTTTCAGGTTTAGATAAAATAAAAGTCTATAGTGGTCAATAAATGTTAAGCTAAATTAGTAAAGTTCTAAAATTTAGCAGCTTCCAGTCTTTAATAAAAAAATATTTTCTGACGATCATTTTGGTTTAACAACTTAAATAGTAAAATAAAGTCTGTGTTTTTATAAAAGTGATACTTACAAATTTATAGATTTTAACTACTTATTTTCAAGTAAAATTTGTTTTTGTATAAAATGTACCAATATTATGTTATACTTTTCGCATTGCGTTGTACAAATTAGTTGAAGGTATACCAACTATTTTAATTATCATACTTTTGTTTATAACAAGGTTTTATTAATAGTTTATTAATTAGTAATTCTTAAGCTTAAGATGTATATGTCACGTTTTGTATATTTTTGTCTTGTATAAATAGATTGTCGTATTTAGGTTTTCATACAAGCTTTAAAAAAAATCTTCATTAAGCAATTAAATTAAATATATTAATAGTTGTGTATTTCAAATATATACTGTGCTATACTTGTTAGTCTTACACTAAGTTAATTAGGCGTTTGAAATAAAAAAACAGTTTAAGACCACATATTTTTTTTGTTTTACTTTAATAATGCTTTTTAACTAGTCTTTTTTATTTAAGTTACAATATTTACTATTAATATCAACAAAAAGCATAAAAACTGTACTCATATGTTTTTTATACAAACAAAATATCAAAAAAGAACGAAGATCAGATATTAATTTACTTGAAAAATATATTAGTATTTAAACAGAATTATATACTACTTGAACATTTTAAGATTAAGCCATAGGGGACCCTGTCATTGAATTAAGATTTTTTGAGGATAGTGTAGTACTTATGGCATTACTGATGATACTGAGAAGTTTGAAATACTTCAAAGAATCTGGCCACGTCCTGAGATAATAGAGTTTTTTGAAGCTTATGATGAAAATAGGTCATACCACAATCTTTTTAAACTTTTAGAAGGCAAAGACAGTAAATTGCCAAAAATTTTAGGAGCCCATCTAACATGGGAGGGACCAGTTAAGTTCCAAAATTTGTACTTGTCAGCTAAAAAGTTAGCAAAATCAAATGAGCAAGATAGAATTAAGTACTTTATGCATGTGCATGCCCCTGATAAAATAAAAAAAAATTAGGGAAAATTTTGGGCTAAGGTATGAAGAATTTTTAAGGCACACAGAGTCAATATGTTAGATAGAAAAACAGAGAGTTGTAGACCAAGCCAAAAATATATCATTTGAACCTCACAAGCCAATACGATGGTAGGTATAGAAGTAAAAGACACAATAATGTAGGTTGGCAGCAAAACAAAATACTTCTTCACATGAAGGCAATAACAGAACAGTAAAACACTGTAAGTTAGCAATGACTAAAATTAATTCAGTTCATTCAACCAGAAAGGCACAAAAATTTAAACCTAAAGCTCCCAGAAAAATTATAGCATATGGAGTAATAGGCGAGTTATGTGGTTTAATGTTAAAAAGGGGTATGGTGTCATTCATTGTGATAATAAGGACAGTGATGTTTTCGGTCATCACACTGAAATTACTAAACCCCACCCTAACAAGTTTTTAAGGTCACTTGCTCAAGGTCACTTGCTCTTAGTGATGCTGTTCAACTTGATGTAGCAACGAGTATAAAAACATGCCACAAGCTACCAATGTAATAGGACCCGATTTCAGACCAGTTCAGGGTTCAAAATATACCCCAGATAGGTGGCCAAGCTATAACGAGAGGTTTAACAGGCAACAGAGGCCTCAACAAAAGTTTATATTGTCAGTGACTGTTGTAAAGTAAGAAACAAACAGCAGAGAGAAGAGCAAAACAGTTAAAAGGTAAAATACAACCACCAATTAACTCATCAGGTTGAAGTAACTGATGATAGACAATTTGCAAAAGAAAGTACTCATAATAATCCTCCAAATGATTCATTAAAAATTAGCTCAACAGGCTATCAACCTATTAGCAATGAAAAAGAACAGGTTGAACCTCAGAGTGAAATTATGAAATTAATTTCAGAAAAAAGATGAGTTTATTAAAGAAGGTCTAAAAATTGAAGAAAATGTTGAGAATATAAAACTTAAAATTGAAAAATAAGAAATAAAGTTTTTGAAAGGTGAATGTAAAATAATTGTTTTCTAAGGTTTAGTTAGGCATGACAGTTGAATGATGTTTCTGTATGACTAAACAATTTTTTTTTTTTTGATTTTTGTGAAAATATTTCGATCTTAAGACCAATTAATACTATAATGCTGAAGATTTTTTCTGAGTTTAAAATTTTAATTAAAAATTGCTTATCTATGAAAAGTAATAATAATATTTGGATATGTAACCAGGAATTTTATTGGTATTTCATTTTATTTATTATGCAAATACAATAATGTTAAAACAAAATTTTTTACCATGTTGTCTAGATTTTTTACTGATTTGATATTCTGATAAAACTTATGTTCTTATATAAAAAGTAATTGTTTTAAATAGTTTGAAAGCCAAATACTTGTTTTTTTTTTTCTTTTTCTCATTAGTATTCTATTTCAACTTGATTTTAAATTAGTAAATGACTAGTATGAATTTATTTATGGGTTACACTGTTCCTTTTATTTTGTTTTCGCTGTTTACCAATGAGTTTTAGGTGAACACCATCTAGAATTCTGCTAGCAGGAGAGAAGAAGAAGGTAGAGATAAGATCCTCTTCCAAAAGGGAGAGGATGAAGAGGAAGTGTATTGATACTGCAAAATTCCTTGCATTGTCATTGTTTTGGAGAGTATTTAGAGTTAGTTACGCTTCATTGCACAAGCCAAGTTTTATTGTATCTGCTAATTTCTAATTGCATCGAAAACTAAGTAACTATGTCTTTTTATTACATTCAATAATTTTTTTTTTCGTGAAACCTAAAATGTATTACTTAATACTTGATAAGCATGTTTTTTTTCGTTTAAAAGATTTGGTTTTTTTCAAGTTAGACAATATTCAATGTTACAAGTTATTTACTTAAATATACTTGAATTTTTCAAACCAACTGTTTATATTTAGACTACTATGTCTCATCTAAACTTAATAAAATGTTTATTCAAAATAGATGTTCAACGACAAAAATGAATATTTAACTAAATAAACACACTAATTAAAAATAGTTATTATTATATTAAAAATCTAATAATCTAATAATTTAATTTTATTATATTAAAATACTTAGCAATACCTATATGACGCTGGTATACTCTACACTCGATTAAAACGAGCCGAGTTAATGTTCTGAAAGTACGAAGTTATATTATCTACATCTTATTATTCACTATTTATTTCGAATTAAATAATGTGTATACCATACTTATTAGTTAAGAGAAGATTAATGTACCTATATTTTTATTCCCTGTTACATAATAAAGTGATGAAGTATGTGAAGGATTTAAGATTGTTATGTATGTACGAAAAAGTAATTTAGACAAAAACTTAAAATGTTTTTAAAATTTGTAAGTCATTATCTTTTTTCACCAGTTTCAAAGATAGTTGTGAACTATTAATTTGTAAATAACTTAGAGCTTCATCCGTTTTAAACAAAATTGACCATGGAAAAGTTTAACAGCATTATAAACATATTTATAAAAGTTAACTTTGACATTATCTGATTTATTTTTAACCCGAATCTAAAAATTCCTTTAACATATACTCATAGTTTAAATTGTTTAGTATTCTTAGATAACCTAGAGCTGTTTATCCTTGAAACTTATTTAAGTTAAGATATATATACATTAATCGTATTTAAGAATATAAAAATGATGTATTTGATAAAAGAATCATAAGTATACAATTTTTTGATAACTTATTAGTTTTAGACCGTTTTTACAGTTAATCAGTTTTAATTAATACAAAATTAAACACAACTTTTATATTTCAGTTCTTTTTTTGATAGTTTTTTAACAGTTTTTCTTATTAAAGTATTTTTATATTGTAATATCATTAAATTTTTTTATTGATTTTAATTAAACTGTTTTCATATTTTAAAGCTTGTTTCTTTAAATAAAGTTATTTTTAGAGAAAACTTTATCACAAAGTTTTAAAAATTAAACATTTTTTATCGTAATTTAAAACGGTGGAGCAAGTCTTAAAAACAAAATAATTCTGATAACTTGTTAAATTTTATTCATAACTTATATATCTTGAAAAAAAAAATATCAAGTAAAGATATTAAATTAATCTAGTTAGATTTTAGTACACTGTATGAATTTGATCAAATAACTGAAAAAAAAATGTAAAAAACTAAATTACTATTAATATTCGAAATAAATCTTAAAACAACATAAAGAATTTTTAATCTTTGAACTTTTTTTCACGAGCATTCATAAAGTTAGGTAGTTTGATATATACAACATTGACAAATTTTTTGAACTCTTTAACTTTTATACTTAATTTATGTTCACAACTATTAACTGTTAAATAGAGTGGTAGTAATAAAAATAAAAGTAAACAAATATCAGCGATCAAGTGAAATAAAAAATTAAAAAAATTAAAACTAAAACTAACAAAAAAGACTACAAAACTTAATATTAAATCTTTAGAATACAGGAAACTCAAACAGAAATTACTTTTTTCAAACTAGTTAATGGTAAAACTACAATTAATAAACAATTAATTTTTGAACATTAAGAACTAATTACTCTCTGAGAGGATATCAAAAATATATATATGCAAACATCATTCTAGGGTTAAGTTCAATGCGAACGAATATAAATACACGTTACAATGTTAACTTTTATGTGACAAACAATTATCGTAATTTATGTATTTTAATAACTAATTTTAACCACATAATGTCGTTTTTAAACTTTAGAAATAGTAATATGTTTTTTAGACAACTAATATTTAACATAGTTATTTAATTTATTTTTTCTCTTAAACTAGCATTTGGTGGTAAATTTACGTCGCAAAAATGACGCCACTAGTAGCTTGAAGTCTGTGCGAGCAAAATAGAAATAAAATAAAAAAATCTAGATAAAAAACAAATGACCTTATTATCAAACCTTATACATATTTTATCAACTATAATGTTTGAAAGGTAATTAAATAATTACACTTTTTTTTAAGTAAATAACTTAATAAATATTTCTATTTTAATACTTACTATTTACGTTGTGGATGAAAAATTTGTGCTTTGCAATGTTGATAGAATATCAATTGCTTTTTAAGAAGTTTTTATAAGTTAAAGTCCAGAACTAAGTTGTAGAGTATTAACAACCTAAAACCTTTGGTAGCAATAACACGACATCATAAATATTTTAAACTTACTTTTATTGATTTATAAAATTTAAATATTTTTAATTAACTCAACTTTCAATTTAGAATATAACATTTGTACATTTGTAAGAACATATTTAAAGTTTATGCGTAACAACTTATTGTGTCGATATTTTTTTCGACGCAATAAAAATTAAGAGGCTACGTTTTTTTACAGACTGCTTAATTTTAACAATATAAATTTTGTTTTTTTCAAACATTTTTAAATAGTTGAAAATAATAAACAAAAAACTAAAAATAAATTTTTAAGCAGTTTTTTCAGTTGATTTAATATTTTTTATGTACTACATTCAAAACTCCATTTTAAGCTTTTGTTAGTAAGTTTAAATGTATGATTATGTCTATTTCGTTTAGGTACACATTCTTAAAACAATTAATAAGTACTATCATATATTTATAAGTATATGTGTAATGTTAATGTACATAGCTAGTCTTGCGTTTGAGTTCTACAAAAGTTTAACAAAAATTGCTTCACATTGTGACACTAAATTAGAAAAGCGAAGTGACTAAAACTCAAACCACAATAAGTAAAAAGCGCTAATACTTATTTAACTTCAGATTTGATTTCCAAAATAAAACTAACATACATCCTTAAATTGCAGTAAATTAATTTTTAATTTTTTATATTTATATCACATGATTTGATGTAAAACACAACAACTATTAAAAAAAAGAAAGAAAAATGACACCGTAATTTGCTACCGATCGTTTGTTTAAAAAAACCTACTTTGTTTATATTTTTGACAGAAAAAAATTAATAAACAAATAAAATATAAAATATCTGTTCAAGTTCTTCACTTAAATACGTGGTTAGGTTTTTAAAAGTTTAAGTAATTTGTTAAACAAGAATTATCAGATGATGTTATATTTTGAAAGACTGTTTTTTATTTCAAATTATATTTTAATAAAGCTTCCACCTGTGACGTCACTAAAGTGTGAAAACCAACACAGTTTGCAAAAAAAGTTTTCTCAAATAAAAATATTTAATAATTGTTTCTCGAACTTCGTGCAAACACAGTTTAATAATAAAAAGTTTTTGATATATATAGAAACGACCAATTAACGTTTTCAAAAGCGTTTACATTGTTGTTAACTGATATATTAAGCATTTTAAACTTACATATTAATTTTAGCAAGTTTAGTTTTTTAAGTAAAAAAAAATTGAGTAAAAGTTTGTTTTTACTTGATTTAATTGTTTAAATTCTATTTCAATGACTGTTACATATCTTTATATATTTATATAAGCACTGACGAGGTTTTTGACCGAAACTTAGTTTGTAAAATAAATTCTTGAAAGAAAAAATTATCTTATATAATTATAAATGTTTTTTGAACTATTTGAAACGACAGAGTTGAACACTTTCCTGTATTAAAAAGCAACAAAAATAAGTGACGAAAGCTAAATCCCCTGATAGTTT
>NW_028140406.1:17500-27691 GCF_965202585.1 Thalia democratica | reverse complement strand
CCCATCTCGTCCGATCTGGGAAGTTAAGCAGTGTCGGGCGTGGTTAGTACTTAGATGGGTGACCGCTTGGGAATACCACGTGCCGTAGGCTTTTGCTTTTTGAATTCATCTTTTTTGTACTATTTTTCTTTCTGACCTATTTATACTTATTACTCGTTTATTTACATTTCTTTAACGCTTAAAAGAAAAGTAAATTCTAGTTATTAGCAAATAAAAACGTAAGCCAATCAGATAACGTTATTTGCTGTTTAAACCAATTAGAGCGCTAAAAAAGTGGTTTGACCAGTTTGAGATATCGAAAAAATAATGGCACCATCTTGTAGAGTACAATTTTCTGAGTTAAAATTAATACAATTAGTCTTTTATACTAAAACTTAAAAGTTTTTTTGTCCAAAAACAAATAAAAGCGTGGCTACTTGAAAAATCAAACGAAAATAAATTTTGCACTTTTGTATTGTGAGTCATAATAAGTTATTTACTGTTACCAACAGATACTAGCAAAAGCTTTTTAAAGTTTTGTATTAACTTAATGTATTTGTAATTACTTTTACTTAATAGAAACTATTGAATTACGTTTACTTAGTTTACTTTTGTATGTGTATTAAATATATAGCAATTTTGCTTGAACTTAAATAAAGATTATTAAACTATTAAAAGAAAACTATCAAAGTTTACTAACTCAAAAGCTAAATCTTAGTTATATTGTTATAAACATTTATGTTGTAATTTACTAATAACTAAATGAGTTTATTTCAAACAAAAAGAATTAAATAATGTTATGTTATGTCAAGCCTACTATATGAGGTATATAGGTATATAAGGTATACAAGCTTATGTTTGAAAGTTATAATAATTAAAATAAAAATAAATATTTAGTTGGTAAAATTTGTATTTAATATGCTTTGAAATTAGAGTTAGTATAGATGTTTTTTTTTAAATATAATAAATATAAGTATTTAGTTACTAATAATAAACTAAAATACCAATTTTGTAGTTATTACAAAAAAAAAAACTTATCTTACTTAAAGTTCACTGTAATTGAAACATTATACAAAAGCTTTATAATTATAAGCTTTGAATAATTCTATTTGAATAAATAATAGATTCATAACTATATTCATGTTTGCATATTTAAATTATAAAAAGTTAGTGTTTTGTGTATTGACTTTATGATTATTTTATTTTAGTAACTGTTAGTTTTATACTTTAATAAAAGAAATATGGTTAACAAGTAAGTTAAAAATGAAAGAAGCATAAAAAAACACACTAATTAACTGCTTATTCAATAGTTTGATTATTTAATTATTTTTCTGTTATATAGTTTAATCGTATTGTATAAAAAATACAGAGGTTTAAAGTAAGTTTGAATAAAAATAAAACAAAACATATAATATAAGCATTAGTTAAAATACATAGTTTTTTTTTCTAAAAAAATTTAATTCTTTAATAATAAGTAGTAATTTAAATAAAAAATAATACAAGTAAAGTTATACAATATATATACTATAGTTTGTCAAACTAGGCAAACACTACTAGGCAAAAAACAAACTAGGCAAAAAACCTACAAAGTAGGCCACCACTACAATCCTATGTTCCAACTGGAAATTCAATGAGATCGTTACTGTACTTGTGATGAACGTTGATAATCCCCAAGATTGTAAGTCGAAGGCCTTACCCAACCTAACCAGCGCACTGGTTTTCTTACAACTGAATTAATCAACATTTATTATTGAATATAATCATTATTGATAGATAGAGGAATGTTGACAATCAACAACAGATTGTAGGTCAAAGGCATTACTCGACCCAAGTACCCACAACCTAGATTGAACAACATTTATTAGATAGATTTGTTTAATGATAGATAGAGGAATATTGTCAATCCACAACAGATTGTAAGTCAAAGGCATTACTCGACCCAAGTACCCACAACCTAGATTGAACAACATTTGTTAGATAGATTAGTTAGATAGATAAATAGTACAGTATAATCTCAAAGAATTTGAAGCCCGAACATTGAACGATAGTGGTGTTTCGTGACGACTAGCGGGATTCGATCTTACAACCTTCTGCTTATGAGTCAGCTGATAAGACCACTGACCCACCGCGCCACGACAAAGATAAAGAAATATTTTGCTATATAAATAGGTTGATTTTTATAATTTTGTTATACAGTGTCAATTACAGTGAACTTCAAGTAAGATATACAACAGTATATATATTTCCGAGTCTGACTTTGAGTACTTTTTATATATTATTAACAAGATTTTTTAGGAGTAATATCTGTTTAGTTCTTTAATATATCTTTAAAATAATAATATTTTTTAAGGTGTTTAAAACTTTTAGAAGCTGTATGTAATGTCTTTTAGTTTAATAGTTCTTTTAAATTAGTAAAAAAAATAAACATGGTTGAGTTATCAAATTAAACAAAATAGAACGTCAAGTATTTAATTACTAAAATTAATTTAATTAAAAAAAAATCTCAGGTAATCTAAAATGTCAGGAATTATTTAAAAATAAATATAAATTTAAAACTTATTATATTGAAAAGATTGATGAATAATACTCTTGAATGTATGCAATGTTTGTATTTGTAATGCAATAACATAAATGGATAGATCAATGACAAATTGTAAACATATTGTATTATTTTATTTTACGATTTTATTTTATTTATTTAATAATTCAATAAACTTTACTTCTACTTTTCCTGGTCTTAGGTAATTTATAGATAACAATTATTTAAACAAACACTTTTGTACAGTTACAATACAGTTTTAGTACAGTTTGGGAGTAACTGTTGATTAAAAAAAAAAAAAAAAGTTAATTCAGGTTAAAATTTTATAAGGAATAATTTTAAAATATCAAATTGATTGTAAATCAAGTGCAAATAGGTTTTTTAAATAAACCGAAGGGTTTATAAAGGCTTGTAAACGCCTTCAAACGCCTACGACCATACCACACTGAGTACACCCCATCTCGTCCGATCTGGGAAGTTAAGCAGTGTCGGGCGTGGTTAGTACTTAGATGGGTGACCGCTTGGGAATACCACGTGCCGTAGGCCTTTGCTTTTTGAATTCATCTTTTTTGTACTATTTTTCTTTCTGACCTATTTATACTTATTACTCGTTTATTTACATTTCTTTAACGCTTAAAAGAAAAGAAAATTCTAGTTATTAGCAAACAAAAACCTTAGCCAATCAGATAACGTTATTTGCTGTTTGCTTATTTGCTGTTTAAACCAATTAGAGCGCTAAAAAAGTGGTTTGACCAGTTTGAGATATCGAAAAAATAATGGCACCATCTTGTAGAGTACAATTTTCTGAGTTAAAATTAATACAACTAGTCTTTTATACTAAAACTTTAAAGTCTTTTTGTCCAAAAACAAATAAAAGCGTGGCTACTTGAAAAATCAAACGAAAATAAATTTTGCACTTTTGTATTGTGAGTCATAATAAGTTATTTACTGTTACCAACAGATACTAGCAAAAGCTTTTTAAAGTTTTGTATTAACTTAATGTATTTGTACTTAGTTTAAATTAATAGAGTTTATTTGGTTTACTTTATTATGTGTATTGAATGTGCTAGTATCTAAAAATAAATACAACTAAAACAAAACAAACAAGGAGAGTACTTGAATAGAACCAACACAATTTACAGACCAGTTGTGTACTAAATTTAAAGAAATTCTGAATAGTGAATATGCAATTATTATTATAAGTTCAAAGTTCACTTTAATTTAAATTAATGTATTTTGTAAATTGGTTTTATTTAATACGATAGTAGTGAATTACTTTATTTAATTTACTTTAGTATGTGTTGTATAACTTTATTTAAACCAGAAGCAAAACGGGATTATACTTTCAATAAACTACACAATTTACAGACCAGTTGTGTACTAAATAAAAAGCTATTGTGAATGGTGAATATGCAATTATTATTATAAGTTTATAAGTTCACAGTTTACAAAAGCTTTAGAATTTAGTTACTATTTTGTTCATATTTGCATATCTAATTTATGAAAAGTTAGTGTTATGTGTATTGGCTTTTTAATTTCTTTATTTGTAGAACTGTTAGTTTTATATTCTAAAGAAACATTTTTAAATAAATATGTTTAACAAGTAACTTAAAAATGGAAGAAATATATTGTATATATTGAACTATTTATATTTATTCTAGCTATTTGCTTAGTGTATTTATTAATGTGATTATTTTATTTTGTTGTTTGTCTTATAGTTTAATCGTATTGTGTTGAAATATATATATAACAAATACAGAGGTTTAAAGTAAGTTTAAATGAAAATAAAATAAGACATATAGTTGAAATATAAGTTTAAAAAAATAGTTTTTTTTTTTTTTTTTTTCTTTGTTTGTTTGATTGTTTGTTTATTATATAATCGCGACGTGTCATTTTATTACTTTTAAGCATACTAAATATAATAATAGGTATAGTTATAGGAAAAATTCAATTAGTTTCTAATGTAATAAAAAAGTTTATTTCCACAAATAAATAAATACCTGAAAAATCAAATGAAAAATAAATTTCGCACTCCTGTATTGTGAGTCATAATAGGTTATTTACTGTTACCAACAGATACTAGCGAAGGCTTTTTAAAGTTCTATGTTAATTCAATGTATTTGTACTTAGTTTTATTAAAATGACAGTATTGATGGTTACGTTTATTAAGTATGTTTATTTAACGTTATGTAACTCAAGTAAAACCAGAAGCAAATAAGGAGACTACTTTCAATAAACTACACAATTTACATACCAATTGTATACTAAACTTAAAGCTATTCTATTTTATTCTTGATAGTTATTTTAAAGTTATTAAATTATACAAATGTATTTTGTAAAGTAGTTTTATAAAGTTACTATAGTTTATTTAACTTACTATAGTATGTGTTATATAATTTTAATTAAACCAGAAGCAAAAAGGGAGACTACTTTAAATAAACTACACCATTTATTGTTATATATAACTCTAATAAAACCAGAAGCAAAAAGGGAGACTACTTTAAATGAACTACACAAATTAAAAATATATTATTATTTATAAATCAATCGTGTTGTGTTTCAAAATACATTTTTCAAATAATGTTTTACAAGTATTTATCAGTTATTTAGTTTTCTTTTTATAGTTTAGCCGTATTGTTTTATTTATTTGTTATTATTTTTATTTAATTGTTTGCTTATTATATTTATCGCCATGTGCTTAAAAAATAAAACAACTATAAAGGTTAAAAAAGTAAGTTTAAATAAAAATAAAATGAAACATACAAAATAAGCTTATGATTTTTTATTATTATTATTATTATTATTATTATTTTTATTTTATTGTTTGTTTATTATATCTATCGCCATGTGCTTAAAAAATAAAACAACTATAAAGGTTAAAAAAGTAAGTTTAAATAAAAATAAAATGAAACATACAAAATAAGCTTATGATTTTTTATTATTATTATTATTATTATTATTATTTTTATTTCATTGTTTGTTTATTATATCTATCGCGATGTGCTTAAAAAATAAAACAACTATAAAGGTTTAAAAAGTAAGTTTAAATAAAGATAAAATGAAACATATAAAATAAGCTTATGTTTGATTTTTTTATTTTACTTTTATTAAATTGTTTGCTTATTATATTTATCGCGATGTGCTTAAAAGAATAGAACAAATACAAAGGTTTAAATTGTAAGTTTTAAATAAAATAAAATGAAACATACAAAATAAGCTTATGATTTTTTATTATTATTATTATTATTATTATTATTATTTTTATTTCATTGTTTGTTTATTATATCTATCGCGATGTGCTTAAAAAATAAAACAACTATAAAGGTTTAAAAAGTAAGTTTAAATAAAGATAAAATGTAACATATAAAATAAGCTTATGTTTGATTTTTTTATTTTATTTTCATTTAATTGTTTGTTTATTATATTTATCGCAATCTGCTTAAAAAAATAAAACGAGTATTAAGGTTTGAAAAGTAAGTTTAAATAAAAATAAAATAAAAATATAAAATAAGCTTATGTTTTTTTTTTTTTTTTTTTTATTATTATTATTTTTATTCAATTTTTTGTTTATTATATTTATCGCAATGTGCTTAAAACGATAAAACAAATATAAAGATTTAAAAAGTACGCTTAAATAAAAAATAATACAAATAAAGTTTATTTATAATAAATATATATATATTTAAAACATTAAAAAAAGTAGTTTATACATATTTTTTTTTATTTATTTCTTTTAAACATATTAAATAAAGTATAAAAAAGTATTAAAACATTTAAACGTAGCATAAATAAGCTTAAAACATTAAAATAATCGAAAAGAAACAAAGAAATTGAAAAAAATCGGAAAAAATCGGCAAAAAAAGTTCAACAGCAACATTTGAGCATCATACACGTATGCATTACTTTACACTAGTGAGAGAGACGTGTTTGTGCGTTCGGTCGACTTGACGAGAAAGCGGGCTTAAAGCATTACTGTTTAGCACCCGAGGCGCGGCTATTGCAGCGGCGGCGAACGTGCTATGTAAACGCATTGGAGCAGCGTATGAAAAACTACAAGCGTCCAGCGGCGGTAGGCTTATAGCTTTGCGAAGTCGTCGAGACGAGTAGCCGACGCAGGCAGGCACGGCTCGAGGCGGGTAACTGCAGCAGACAGATGGCGTGTTGCTGCTGACGAGTTAACCGGCAGAAGGCAAACGGTTGGTCGGGAGAAAGAACAGTCAGTTGTATAGCTGCATGCTGCAGTCGACGCGGGCTGGCGCTTTAAACAGCAAAAGGCCGGCGCCGACTTTCAGTAACGTTCGCAAGGCTTTTAAGCCGAGTGATAGAAAAGGTCTGTATTTATACAGTAAAAACGCTCAGTCGAGCAACGGGTTTAAACGCCCTCGGATAGTTATCTGGTTGATCCTGCCAGTAGTCATATGCTTGTCTCAAAGATTAAGCCATGCAAGTGTAAGTACGAGCTCACGTACAGTGAAACTGCGAATGGCTCATTAAATCAGTTATGGTTCATTTGATTGTACGCTTTTACATGGATAACTGTGGCAATTCTAGAGCTAATACATGCGTAAAGCGCCGAACTGACGTGAGGCGCGCATTTATCAGACCAAAACTAACCGGCTTTCGGGTCGTTACAATGGTGACTCTGGATAAGCTTGCGGATCGCACGGCCTAGTGCTGGCGACATCTCATTAAAGCAACTGCCCTATCAACTATCGTCGGTACGGTATCGGCCTACCGAGGTTGTAACGGGTGACGGAGAATCAGGGTTCGATTCCGGAGAGGGAGCCTGAGAAACGGCTACCACATCCAAGGAAGGCAGCAGGCGCGCAAATTACCCATTCCCGGCTCGGGGAGGTAGTGACGAAAAATAACAATGCAGACCTCGTACGAGGTCCTGCAATTGGAATGAGTACACTTTAAACTTTTTAACGAGTATCCATTGGAGGGCAAGTCTGGTGCCAGCAGCCGCGGTAATTCCAGCTCCAAAAGTGTATATTTAAGTTGTTGCGGTTGAAAAGCTCGTAGTTGGATATAGGGACGGCGAGGTTGGTCGGTCGAAAGGCTAGCACTGGCCTTGTTGTTCTTGTTGGTCGGTGCCTTCGCGGTGCTCTTAACTGAGTGTTGCGGTGGTCCGGCAAGTTTACCTTGAAAAAATTAGAGTGTTCAAAGCAGGCTTTACGCTTGTATAATGTTGCATGGAATAATGGAATAGGACCTCGGTTCTATTTTGTTGGTTTTCGGAGCACGAGGTAATGATTAATAGGAACGGACGGGGGCATCCGTACTGTGCCGTTAGAGGTGAAATTCTTGGATCGGCGCAAGACGAACGACTGCGAAAGCATTTGCCAAGAATGTTTTCTTTAATCAAGAGCGAAAGTCAGAGGTTCGAAGACGATCAGATACCGTCCTAGTTCTGACCTTAAACGATGCCGACTAGCGATCGGGCAGTGTCGAACTTAAGAACTGTCCGGCAGCTTCCGGGAAACCAAAGTCTTTGGGTTCCGGGGGAAGTATGGTTGCAAAGCTGAAACTTAAAGGAATTGACGGAAGGGCACCACCAGGAGTGGAGCCTGCGGCTTAATTTGACTCAACACGGGAAATCTCACCCGGCCCGGACACAGCGAGGATTGACAGATTGAGAGCTCTTTCTTGATTCTGTGGGTGGTGGTGCATGGCCGTTCTTAGTTGGTGGAGCGATTTGTCTGGTTAATTCCGATAACGAACGAGACTCTTACTTGCTAAATAGCTGCTCGACCCATTGGGTCGGAGACAACTTCTTAGAGGGACTAGTGGCGTTTAGCCACACGAGATTGAGCAATAACAGGTCTGTGATGCCCTTAGATGTTCGGGGCCGCACGCGCGCTACACTGACCGGATCATCGTGTGTTCCCTAGGCCGAAAGGTCCGGGTAATCCGTTGAACCCCGGTCGTGCTAGGGATAGGGACTTGCAATTGTTTCCCTTGAACGAGGAATTCCCAGTAAGCGCGAGTCATTAGCTTGCGTTGATTACGTCCCTGCCCTTTGTACACACCGCCCGTCGCTACTACCGATTGAATGGTTTAGTGAGGTCCTCCGATTGAGCCTGGTACGTGCGGCAACGCACTCGCCGGTGTTCGAAAAGACGATCGAACTTGATCATTTAGAGGAAGTAAAAGTCGTAACAAGGTTTCCGTAGGTGAACCTGCGGAAGGATCATTAACGAATCGAAATTTGATTTCAAGCGACGTCTCTTCTTCGAAGGGACCGAGCCCTGTAACTGTTATAGTTCGGTCGCGTTGCTTTCTGACAGCGGGAGTAATAATTCAGCACGCAAGTGCTGGCGCGGCCGCTTCTTTTTGAACACGATTTTTTGGTTGCATTGAGATTGATTAACACGAGAGATCTCTTAGCGGTGGATCACTCGGCTCGAGCGTCGATGAAGGACGGAGCTAGCTCCGAGAAGTAATGTGAATTGCAGGACACATTGAGCATCGATATTCTGAACGCGTATTGCGGCCTCGGGTAATCCTGGGGCCACGTCCGTCTCAGGGTCTTTAACACACCGATCCTTTCATTAGTTTGAAAGTGCCTGCGACTCGTTTCTTAATTAAGGAGCGTGTCGTCAAAGACAGCTGGTCTGGCGATTTCACAGCTGAAGCGTGAGCAGCCTGCTGGCCTCGGGTGAGGTAGCAACGACGGTAGGTGCTCGAGAATAAGTTAAGTGACTTCAAAAGGCCGACGTACAAAGCGCATGTACTTTTGTAGTACATCACTTTTGACCTGAGATCGGGCGGGACGACCCGCTGAACTTAAGCATATCACTAAGCGGAGGAAAAGAAACTAACAAGGATTCCCCTAGTAACGGCGAGTGAAGCGGGATAAGCCCAGCGCTAAATCCGAGCCTTTTTGGAGGGCGAGGAAATGTAGCGTATGGAATTCAGCATGCGGCGAACCAACGACTGCCCACGTTCTTCTGATCGAGGCCTTTTCCCAGAGCGGGTGTTAGGCCCTTGGCGGCGGTCGTAATTCGTCCTAGCGGTTTTCCCGGAGTCGGGTTGTTTGGAAATGCAGCCCTAAGCGGGTGGTAAACTCCATCTAAGGCTAAATACTGGCTCGAGACCGATAGCGAACAAGTACCGTGAGGGAAAGTTGAAAAGCACTTTGAAGAGAGAGTTAAAGAGTACGTGAAACCGCTTGGAGGCAAACGGAGGCGCCCATCGAGTCGCCGGACGTTTTCAGGCGCTGCGAGAGCTGTCCTACTGTTTGAGTGATCTTCGGAGACTCTTACGGTTGCGCTGGCGTCGCGGCGCTGCACTAGCGTTCGGCGAGGGCCGCGACCGGTTGCTGGGCTGACTTTGGTCGTTCGCAAGGTAGCTCTTCTTCGGAAGAGTGTTATAGGCGTTCGATTAGCTTCGGCTCGGCGACCGAGGAGAGATTCCGCGTCGGTCTTCGGACAGGCTGCGTGTTGATCGCTGGAATACGGCTTTGGAAACTGCTCGCAGTCTCTAGAGTTTGTACAAGGCCTTCTTCGCGTTAGCGCTCAGACGCCAGGGGTCTGCGGCTTAAGCTGGCCACGTCTCCGACCCGTCTTGAAACACGGACCAAGGAGTCTAACACGCGCGCGAGGTGTTGGGCAGTACGAAACCCGAAAGCACAGTGAAGGCAAACGAGGCGAGATCCTTTCATTAGGCGC
>NW_028140406.1:2500-12500 GCF_965202585.1 Thalia democratica | reverse complement strand
TTTTTTATTTAGTTTAATCACTTAATAAACTTTACTTCTAATCATAGTATTTAATATAGAATATAGTTAACAATCTTTTAAACAAAGTCTTAAATAAAGTTACAGGGAGTAATTGTAATTAAAACACCAAAAAAAAAGGTTTTAATAAAAAAAATACTTACATCAAGTTAAAATTTTATAAGGATTAATTTTAAAATATCAAATTGATTGTAAATCAAGTGCAAATAGGTTTTTTAAACAAACCGAAGGGTTTATAAAGGCTTGTAAACGCTTTCAAACGCCTACGACCATACCACACTGAGCACACCCCATCTCGTCCGATCTGGGAAGTTAAGCAGTGTCGGGCGTGGTTAGTACTTAGATGGGTGACCGCTTGGGAATACCACGTGCCGTAGGCTTTTGCTTTTTGAATTCATCTTTTTTGTACTATTTTTCTTTCTGACCTATTTATACTTATTACTCGTTTATTTACATTTCTTTAACGCTTAAAAGAAAAGTAAATTCTAGTTATTAGCAAATAAAAACGTAAGCCAATCAGATAACGTTATTTGCTGTTTAAACCAATTAGAGCGCTAAAAAAGTGGTTTGACCAGTTTGAGATATCGAAAAAATAATGGCACCATCTTGTAGAGTACAATTTTCTGAGTTAAAATTAATACAATTAGTCTTTTATACTAAAACTTAAAAGTTTTTTTGTCCAAAAACAAATAAAAGCGTGGCTACTTGAAAAATCAAACGAAAATAAATTTTGCACTTTTGTATTGTGAGTCATAATAAGTTATTTACTGTTACCAACAGATACTAGCAAAAGCTTTTTAAAGTTTTGTATTAACTTAATGTATTTGTAATTACTTTTACTTAATAGAAACTATTGAATTACGTTTACTTAGTTTACTTTTGTATGTGTATTAAATATATAGCAATTTTGCTTGAACTTAAATAAAGATTATTAAACTATTAAAAGAAAACTATCAAAGTTTACTAACTCAAAAGCTAAATCTTAGTTATATTGTTATAAACATTTATGTTGTAATTTACTAATAACTAAATGAGTTTATTTCAAACAAAAAGAATTAAATAATGTTATGTTATGTCAAGCCTACTATATGAGGTATATAGGTATATAAGGTATACAAGCTTATGTTTGAAAGTTATAATAATTAAAATAAAAATAAATATTTAGTTGGTAAAATTTGTATTTAATATGCTTTGAAATTAGAGTTAGTATAGATGTTTTTTTTTAAATATAATAAATATAAGTATTTAGTTACTAATAATAAACTAAAATACCAATTTTGTAGTTATTACAAAAAAAAAAACTTATCTTACTTAAAGTTCACTGTAATTGAAACATTATACAAAAGCTTTATAATTATAAGCTTTGAATAATTCTATTTGAATAAATAATAGATTCATAACTATATTCATGTTTGCATATTTAAATTATAAAAAGTTAGTGTTTTGTGTATTGACTTTATGATTATTTTATTTTAGTAACTGTTAGTTTTATACTTTAATAAAAGAAATATGGTTAACAAGTAAGTTAAAAATGAAAGAAGCATAAAAAAACACACTAATTAACTGCTTATTCAATAGTTTGATTATTTAATTATTTTTCTGTTATATAGTTTAATCGTATTGTATAAAAAATACAGAGGTTTAAAGTAAGTTTGAATAAAAATAAAACAAAACATATAATATAAGCATTAGTTAAAATACATAGTTTTTTTTTCTAAAAAAATTTAATTCTTTAATAATAAGTAGTAATTTAAATAAAAAATAATACAAGTAAAGTTATACAATATATATACTATAGTTTGTCAAACTAGGCAAACACTACTAGGCAAAAAACAAACTAGGCAAAAAACCTACAAAGTAGGCCACCACTACAATCCTATGTTCCAACTGGAAATTCAATGAGATCGTTACTGTACTTGTGATGAACGTTGATAATCCCCAAGATTGTAAGTCGAAGGCCTTACCCAACCTAACCAGCGCACTGGTTTTCTTACAACTGAATTAATCAACATTTATTATTGAATATAATCATTATTGATAGATAGAGGAATGTTGACAATCAACAACAGATTGTAGGTCAAAGGCATTACTCGACCCAAGTACCCACAACCTAGATTGAACAACATTTATTAGATAGATTTGTTTAATGATAGATAGAGGAATATTGTCAATCCACAACAGATTGTAAGTCAAAGGCATTACTCGACCCAAGTACCCACAACCTAGATTGAACAACATTTGTTAGATAGATTAGTTAGATAGATAAATAGTACAGTATAATCTCAAAGAATTTGAAGCCCGAACATTGAACGATAGTGGTGTTTCGTGACGACTAGCGGGATTCGATCTTACAACCTTCTGCTTATGAGTCAGCTGATAAGACCACTGACCCACCGCGCCACGACAAAGATAAAGAAATATTTTGCTATATAAATAGGTTGATTTTTATAATTTTGTTATACAGTGTCAATTACAGTGAACTTCAAGTAAGATATACAACAGTATATATATTTCCGAGTCTGACTTTGAGTACTTTTTATATATTATTAACAAGATTTTTTAGGAGTAATATCTGTTTAGTTCTTTAATATATCTTTAAAATAATAATATTTTTTAAGGTGTTTAAAACTTTTAGAAGCTGTATGTAATGTCTTTTAGTTTAATAGTTCTTTTAAATTAGTAAAAAAAATAAACATGGTTGAGTTATCAAATTAAACAAAATAGAACGTCAAGTATTTAATTACTAAAATTAATTTAATTAAAAAAAAATCTCAGGTAATCTAAAATGTCAGGAATTATTTAAAAATAAATATAAATTTAAAACTTATTATATTGAAAAGATTGATGAATAATACTCTTGAATGTATGCAATGTTTGTATTTGTAATGCAATAACATAAATGGATAGATCAATGACAAATTGTAAACATATTGTATTATTTTATTTTACGATTTTATTTTATTTATTTAATAATTCAATAAACTTTACTTCTACTTTTCCTGGTCTTAGGTAATTTATAGATAACAATTATTTAAACAAACACTTTTGTACAGTTACAATACAGTTTTAGTACAGTTTGGGAGTAACTGTTGATTAAAAAAACAAAAAAAAAGTTAATTCAGGTTAAAATTTTATAAGGAATAATTTTAAAATATCAAATTGATTGTAAATCAAGTGCAAATAGGTTTTTTAAATAAACCGAAGGGTTTATAAAGGCTTGTAAACGCCTTCAAACGCCTACGACCATACCACACTGAGTACACCCCATCTCGTCCGATCTGGGAAGTTAAGCAGTGTCGGGCGTGGTTAGTACTTAGATGGGTGACCGCTTGGGAATACCACGTGCCGTAGGCCTTTGCTTTTTGAATTCATCTTTTTTGTACTATTTTTCTTTCTGACCTATTTATACTTATTACTCGTTTATTTACATTTCTTTAACGCTTAAAAGAAAAGAAAATTCTAGTTATTAGCAAACAAAAACCTTAGCCAATCAGATAACGTTATTTGCTGTTTGCTTATTTGCTGTTTAAACCAATTAGAGCGCTAAAAAAGTGGTTTGACCAGTTTGAGATATCGAAAAAATAATGGCACCATCTTGTAGAGTACAATTTTCTGAGTTAAAATTAATACAACTAGTCTTTTATACTAAAACTTTAAAGTCTTTTTGTCCAAAAACAAATAAAAGCGTGGCTACTTGAAAAATCAAACGAAAATAAATTTTGCACTTTTGTATTGTGAGTCATAATAAGTTATTTACTGTTACCAACAGATACTAGCAAAAGCTTTTTAAAGTTTTGTATTAACTTAATGTATTTGTACTTAGTTTAAATTAATAGAGTTTATTTGGTTTACTTTATTATGTGTATTGAATGTGCTAGTATCTAAAAATAAATACAACTAAAACAAAACAAACAAGGAGAGTACTTGAATAGAACCAACACAATTTACAGACCAGTTGTGTACTAAATTTAAAGAAATTCTGAATAGTGAATATGCAATTATTATTATAAGTTCAAAGTTCACTTTAATTTAAATTAATGTATTTTGTAAATTGGTTTTATTTAATACGATAGTAGTGAATTACTTTATTTAATTTACTTTAGTATGTGTTGTATAACTTTATTTAAACCAGAAGCAAAACGGGATTATACTTTCAATAAACTACACAATTTACAGACCAGTTGTGTACTAAATAAAAAGCTATTGTGAATGGTGAATATGCAATTATTATTATAAGTTTATAAGTTCACAGTTTACAAAAGCTTTAGAATTTAGTTACTATTTTGTTCATATTTGCATATCTAATTTATGAAAAGTTAGTGTTATGTGTATTGGCTTTTTAATTTCTTTATTTGTAGAACTGTTAGTTTTATATTCTAAAGAAACATTTTTAAATAAATATGTTTAACAAGTAACTTAAAAATGGAAGAAAATATTGTATATATTGAACTATTTATATTTATTCTAGCTATTTGCTTAGTGTATTTATTAATGTGATTATTTTATTTTGTTGTTTGTCTTATAGTTTAATCGTATTGTGTTGAAATATATATATAACAAATACAGAGGTTTAAAGTAAGTTTAAATGAAAATAAAATAAGACATATAGTTGAAATATAAGTTTAAAAAAATAGTTTTTTTTTTTTTTTTTTTCTTTGTTTGTTTGATTGTTTGTTTATTATATAATCGCGACGTGTCATTTTATTACTTTTAAGCATACTAAATATAATAATAGGTATAGTTATAGGAAAAATTCAATTAGTTTCTAATGTAATAAAAAAGTTTATTTCCACAAATAAATAAATACCTGAAAAATCAAATGAAAAATAAATTTCGCACTCCTGTATTGTGAGTCATAATAGGTTATTTACTGTTACCAACAGATACTAGCGAAGGCTTTTTAAAGTTCTATGTTAATTCAATGTATTTGTACTTAGTTTTATTAAAATGACAGTATTGATGGTTACGTTTATTAAGTATGTTTATTTAACGTTATGTAACTCAAGTAAAACCAGAAGCAAATAAGGAGACTACTTTCAATAAACTACACAATTTACATACCAATTGTATACTAAACTTAAAGCTATTCTATTTTATTCTTGATAGTTATTTTAAAGTTATTAAATTATACAAATGTATTTTGTAAAGTAGTTTTATAAAGTTACTATAGTTTATTTAACTTACTATAGTATGTGTTATATAATTTTAATTAAACCAGAAGCAAAAAGGGAGACTACTTTAAATAAACTACACCATTTATTGTTATATATAACTCTAATAAAACCAGAAGCAAAAAGGGAGACTACTTTAAATGAACTACACAAATTAAAAATATATTATTATTTATAAATCAATCGTGTTGTGTTTCAAAATACATTTTTCAAATAATGTTTTACAAGTATTTATCAGTTATTTAGTTTTCTTTTTATAGTTTAGCCGTATTGTTTTATTTATTTGTTATTATTTTTATTTAATTGTTTGCTTATTATATTTATCGCCATGTGCTTAAAAAATAAAACAACTATAAAGGTTAAAAAAGTAAGTTTAAATAAAAATAAAATGAAACATACAAAATAAGCTTATGATTTTTTATTATTATTATTATTATTATTATTATTTTTATTTTATTGTTTGTTTATTATATCTATCGCCATGTGCTTAAAAAATAAAACAACTATAAAGGTTAAAAAAGTAAGTTTAAATAAAAATAAAATGAAACATACAAAATAAGCTTATGATTTTTTATTATTATTATTATTATTATTATTATTTTTATTTCATTGTTTGTTTATTATATCTATCGCGATGTGCTTAAAAAATAAAACAACTATAAAGGTTTAAAAAGTAAGTTTAAATAAAGATAAAATGAAACATATAAAATAAGCTTATGTTTGATTTTTTTATTTTACTTTTATTAAATTGTTTGCTTATTATATTTATCGCGATGTGCTTAAAAGAATAGAACAAATACAAAGGTTTAAATTGTAAGTTTTAAATAAAATAAAATGAAACATACAAAATAAGCTTATGATTTTTTATTATTATTATTATTATTATTATTATTATTTTTATTTCATTGTTTGTTTATTATATCTATCGCGATGTGCTTAAAAAATAAAACAACTATAAAGGTTTAAAAAGTAAGTTTAAATAAAGATAAAATGTAACATATAAAATAAGCTTATGTTTGATTTTTTTATTTTATTTTCATTTAATTGTTTGTTTATTATATTTATCGCAATCTGCTTAAAAAAATAAAACGAGTATTAAGGTTTGAAAAGTAAGTTTAAATAAAAATAAAATAAAAATATAAAATAAGCTTATGTTTTTTTTTTTTTTTTTTTTATTATTATTATTTTTATTCAATTTTTTGTTTATTATATTTATCGCAATGTGCTTAAAACGATAAAACAAATATAAAGATTTAAAAAGTACGCTTAAATAAAAAATAATACAAATAAAGTTTATTTATAATAAATATATATATATTTAAAACATTAAAAAAAGTAGTTTATACATATTTTTTTTTATTTATTTCTTTTAAACATATTAAATAAAGTATAAAAAAGTATTAAAACATTTAAACGTAGCATAAATAAGCTTAAAACATTAAAATAATCGAAAAGAAACAAAGAAATTGAAAAAAATCGGAAAAAATCGGCAAAAAAAGTTCAACAGCAACATTTGAGCATCATACACGTATGCATTACTTTACACTAGTGAGAGAGACGTGTTTGTGCGTTCGGTCGACTTGACGAGAAAGCGGGCTTAAAGCATTACTGTTTAGCACCCGAGGCGCGGCTATTGCAGCGGCGGCGAACGTGCTATGTAAACGCATTGGAGCAGCGTATGAAAAACTACAAGCGTCCAGCGGCGGTAGGCTTATAGCTTTGCGAAGTCGTCGAGACGAGTAGCCGACGCAGGCAGGCACGGCTCGAGGCGGGTAACTGCAGCAGACAGATGGCGTGTTGCTGCTGACGAGTTAACCGGCAGAAGGCAAACGGTTGGTCGGGAGAAAGAACAGTCAGTTGTATAGCTGCATGCTGCAGTCGACGCGGGCTGGCGCTTTAAACAGCAAAAGGCCGGCGCCGACTTTCAGTAACGTTCGCAAGGCTTTTAAGCCGAGTGATAGAAAAGGTCTGTATTTATACAGTAAAAACGCTCAGTCGAGCAACGGGTTTAAACGCCCTCGGATAGTTATCTGGTTGATCCTGCCAGTAGTCATATGCTTGTCTCAAAGATTAAGCCATGCAAGTGTAAGTACGAGCTCACGTACAGTGAAACTGCGAATGGCTCATTAAATCAGTTATGGTTCATTTGATTGTACGCTTTTACATGGATAACTGTGGCAATTCTAGAGCTAATACATGCGTAAAGCGCCGAACTGACGTGAGGCGCGCATTTATCAGACCAAAACTAACCGGCTTTCGGGTCGTTACAATGGTGACTCTGGATAAGCTTGCGGATCGCACGGCCTAGTGCTGGCGACATCTCATTAAAGCAACTGCCCTATCAACTATCGTCGGTACGGTATCGGCCTACCGAGGTTGTAACGGGTGACGGAGAATCAGGGTTCGATTCCGGAGAGGGAGCCTGAGAAACGGCTACCACATCCAAGGAAGGCAGCAGGCGCGCAAATTACCCATTCCCGGCTCGGGGAGGTAGTGACGAAAAATAACAATGCAGACCTCGTACGAGGTCCTGCAATTGGAATGAGTACACTTTAAACTTTTTAACGAGTATCCATTGGAGGGCAAGTCTGGTGCCAGCAGCCGCGGTAATTCCAGCTCCAAAAGTGTATATTTAAGTTGTTGCGGTTGAAAAGCTCGTAGTTGGATATAGGGACGGCGAGGTTGGTCGGTCGAAAGGCTAGCACTGGCCTTGTTGTTCTTGTTGGTCGGTGCCTTCGCGGTGCTCTTAACTGAGTGTTGCGGTGGTCCGGCAAGTTTACCTTGAAAAAATTAGAGTGTTCAAAGCAGGCTTTACGCTTGTATAATGTTGCATGGAATAATGGAATAGGACCTCGGTTCTATTTTGTTGGTTTTCGGAGCACGAGGTAATGATTAATAGGAACGGACGGGGGCATCCGTACTGTGCCGTTAGAGGTGAAATTCTTGGATCGGCGCAAGACGAACGACTGCGAAAGCATTTGCCAAGAATGTTTTCTTTAATCAAGAGCGAAAGTCAGAGGTTCGAAGACGATCAGATACCGTCCTAGTTCTGACCTTAAACGATGCCGACTAGCGATCGGGCAGTGTCGAACTTAAGAACTGTCCGGCAGCTTCCGGGAAACCAAAGTCTTTGGGTTCCGGGGGAAGTATGGTTGCAAAGCTGAAACTTAAAGGAATTGACGGAAGGGCACCACCAGGAGTGGAGCCTGCGGCTTAATTTGACTCAACACGGGAAATCTCACCCGGCCCGGACACAGCGAGGATTGACAGATTGAGAGCTCTTTCTTGATTCTGTGGGTGGTGGTGCATGGCCGTTCTTAGTTGGTGGAGCGATTTGTCTGGTTAATTCCGATAACGAACGAGACTCTTACTTGCTAAATAGCTGCTCGACCCATTGGGTCGGAGACAACTTCTTAGAGGGACTAGTGGCGTTTAGCCACACGAGATTGAGCAATAACAGGTCTGTGATGCCCTTAGATGTTCGGGGCCGCACGCGCGCTACACTGACCGGATCATCGTGTGTTCCCTAGGCCGAAAGGTCCGGGTAATCCGTTGAACCCCGGTCGTGCTAGGGATAGGGACTTGCAATTGTTTCCCTTGAACGAGGAATTCCCAGTAAGCGCGAGTCATTAGCTTGCGTTGATTACGTCCCTGCCCTTTGTACACACCGCCCGTCGCTACTACCGATTGAATGGTTTAGTGAGGTCCTCCGATTGAGCCTGGTACGTGCGGCAACGCACTCGCCGGTGTTCGAAAAGACGATCGAACTTGATCATTTAGAGGAAGTAAAAGTCGTAACAAGGTTTCCGTAGGTGAACCTGCGGAAGGATCATTAACGAATCGAAATTTGATTTCAAGCGACGTCTCTTCTTCGAAGGGACCGAGCCCTGTAACTGTTATAGTTCGGTCGCGTTGCTTTCTGACAGCGGGAGTAATAATTCAGCACGCAAGTGCTGGCGCGGCCGCTTCTTTTTGAACACGATTTTTTGGTTGCATTGAGATTGATTAACACGAGAGATCTCTTAGCGGTGGATCACTCGGCTCGAGCGTCGATGAAGGACGGAGCTAGCTCCGAGAAGTAATGTGAATTGCAGGACACATTGAGCATCGATATTCTGAACGCGTATTGCGGCCTCGGGTAATCCTGGGGCCACGTCCGTCTCAGGGTCTTTAACACACCGATCCTTTCATTAGTTTGAAAGTGCCTGCGACTCGTTTCTTAATTAAGGAGCGTGTCGTCAAAGACAGCTGGTCTGGCGATTTCACAGCTGAAGCGTGAGCAGCCTGCTGGCCTCGGGTGAGGTAGCAACGACGGTAGGTGCTCGAGAATAAGTTAAGTGACTTCAAAAGGCCGACGTACAAAGCGCATGTACTTTTGTAGTACATCACTTTTGACCTGAGATCGGGCGGGACGACCCGCTGAACTTAAGCATATCACTAAGCGGAGGAAAAGAAACTAACAAGGATTCCCCTAGTAACGGCGAGTGAAGCGGGATAAGCCCAGCGCTAAATCCGAGCCTTTTTGGAGGGCGAGGAAATGTAGCGTATGGAATTCAGCATGCGGCGAACCAACGACTGCCCACGTTCTTCTGATCGAGGCCTTTTCCCAGAGCGGGTGTTAGGCCCTTGGCGGCGGTCGTAATTCGTCCTAGCGGTTTTCCCGGAGTCGGGTTGTTTGGAAATGCAGCCCTAAGCGGGTGGTAAACTCCATCTAAGGCTAAATACTGGCTCGAGACCGATAGCGAACAAGTACCGTGAGGGAAAGTTGAAAAGCACTTTGAAGAGAGAGTTAAAGAGTACGTGAAACCGCT